>NC_036851.1:1228285-1239687 GCF_002910315.2 Salvelinus sp. IW2-2015 | reverse complement strand
CTAGGGATGGTGCCAGGTTTCCTCCAGATGTGACTCTTGGCATTCAGGCCAAAGAGTTCAATCTTGGTTTCATCAGACCAGAGAATCTTGTTTCTTTCTTTGTTCTTGGGGACCTTCCATGCTGCAGACATTTTTTGGTACCCTTCCCCAGATCTCTCTACACAATCCTGTCTCAGAGCTGTACGGACAATTCCTTCAACCTGATGGCTTGGTTTTTGCTCTGACATGCACTGTCAACTGTGGGACCTTATAGACAGGTGTGTGCCTTTCCAAATCATGTCCAATCAATTGAATTTACCACAGGTATTTGTATTTTTCATCAAGGACTCAAATTATATTTTCTATATTTTCTTTTACATTTCTAAAAACCTGTTTTCTCTTTGACATTATGGGGTATTGTGTGTAGATTGATGAGGGGGGAATACTATTTAATCCATTTTWGATTAAGGCTATAAAGTTAACAAAGTGGAAAAAGTCAAGGATCAGAACTTTCCGAATGCACTGTATGTGACGTAGTACGCAATTTCCGGGGACTACTTTTGGCTACTTTCATAACTACTGGCTAAAAAGTATACAAAAGTACCAGAAAATCTCTAACTTTGTACAATTACCATGTTTGGTTATTTAAATGTCGATTTTTCTGTAAAAGAGCATCATAAAATGTAAAATTTGAATGCCAGGTTTTCGTTCATCACTTTTAACCATTTTGAAACTGGTGGTTTCCTTGCTGTGGGAAACTAGAGAAATGTTCCCAATGGAAAATGTACATTAAGTCTGTCTGCCAATTCCATTACAGTTAAGCCTTGCATGGCAAACACGTGGTTGAGATGTGGCGATATTCCCTGCTGATTTTTTGCAATATATTAAAAAAAAAATGGATTAGCCTGTAAGACCATGTTGTATTTGTCACACAATCTGTTGCTTATCGTCAAATGATCTTTGATTTTCTTACCTTGACCTTGAATGAGACTTTGGTTGTGGTCAAACTTTTGAGTGAAGACATTTTATTTTAGGGCTGGATTGAATCGGTAGCGCCGAAGATCAGCGTTATAGCATGATTGAAATTTAAAGGTAATGTTTCCATGTTCGAGGAGACTGCATACCTCAGCTCTATTGGAAATCGCGCTATAGCGCTGAACTTCAGTGATATGGTTTGATAAAGGTTGTTGATTTACTCTCCCCTGTCCACCTACATGGGTATTTGGTGCCCTCTGCTGACAACTTACATTGAAAACACAAATTACTTTCTTTAGAGTTTTTTTTAGACCCACTCCCAGTACAGTGACATCTCATTTAATTTGTGCACTATACAGTATATACCTTCTTTACTATATGCATGCAGCACATTCCTTAACACTAAGCTATTAGCAGTAATTTGTGAGTGTATGTCATGTACTAGGAATGCACCAATATGCATTACTTTGGAAAAGCTCTTTAGACCCACTCCTAGTACTGCAACAGTTGAGTGAGAGTGAATAACATGTTAATTTTTGCATTGTATTTTTTTATTTGGATGAAGTCAAAGTTAAGACAAAGGTATTTGTCATAAGCCCYGTATAACACAATACACATCAAAATAGAATATACACATCCAAATACACAAAAAGCTAAATGTAATCAATCATAAAACACATTCTTCAGCTGTCTGAAATGCCCTAAAGCCTGGATGGGCATCTGCGATCAATTTCCAAACAAACAAAAATGTTGGGGGGTGGGACTCTGTCGGGGTTCAAAACTGCAAATGTTTCTCTCCTCCCCATGGCAACGTGTAGAATTGCAGAAAACTCGCTTTAAAACTGCACAATTTTCTCTACGCCCTATGGCAAAATATGTACTAGAGGCACCAATACCTCAAATTTTAGAGTAGAGAGTTAGCATCTCTGTGATCAGGTCTGGTGACTCATGACTAATTTAACAATGAAGTAAAGCAGGAATAAATTACCTTAGTGGTCGCTTAGGGCAGCAGGGTGCCCTCGACCCAGTTTATATATACATTTTTTGGAACTGTCCGAGTCTCCATTTACTGTTGAGAGTTAAAATAGTAGAATACAGAAGGTGCAATTTCAAAATTTGGTTGTCCATCAGGTGTTTCTCTCTTGTCAGTCACTGACAGTCAATTAGCCATGTCAGCAAAAAAAAAATGGATTGGTCAATTTAGTCTAGCCAGCTATCTAAAATTGTAAACACAATACCCCATAATGACAAAGCAAAAACAGGTTTTATTACACCATGCTTCACCGTAGGGATGGTATTGGCCAGGTGATGAGCGGTGCCTGGATTCCTCTAGATGTGAAGCTTGGCATTCAGGCCAAAGAGTTCAATCTTGGTTTCATCAGACCAGAGAATCTTGTTTCTAATGGTCAGAGTCCTATAGGTGCCTTTTGGCAAATTCCAAGCAGGCTTTCATGTGCCTTTTACTGAGGAGTGGCTTCTGTCAGGCCACTACCATAAAGGCCTGATTCTTCCATTTAAGAATGATGGCGGCCACTGTGGTCTAGGGGACCATGTTGTATTTGTCACACAATCTGTTCTTTATCGTCAAATGATCTTTGATTTTCTTACCTTGACCTTGAATGAGACTTTGGTTGTGGTCATATTTTGGTATCCTTCCCCAGATCTGTGCCTCGACACAATCCTGTTTCAGAGCTCTACGGACAATTCCTTCGACCTCATGGCTTGGTTTTTGCTCTGACATGCACTGTCAACTGTGGGACCTTATATAGACAGGTGTGTACCTTTTTTAGAAAACAACTTTGTTTTAAAATCAATAGTTAGCGACCCAGGATTAGTTTAAAATGGCCCGTGACGTTGTTTGTGAAATTATATATAAAATGCGCGATTCCCAATAGAAAGAAAAAAAGGCATCTCCAGTAATATGGGTCTTTTTTTAACCTTTTACAGTATTGTTTTTATAAACAATGTATAAACATTCTTTAGATCGGTAGGGCTGAAAATGTATCATATGAAACGGTACTACGGTATTCTAAAATGTTGGTATCATAGCTATCATGACATTTTGGTAGCGTGATATTACCTTGGTACAGGTATACCAGGATCCGAAGTGGGGCAGCGGTCTAAGGCACTGCATCTCAGTGCTAGAGGTGTCACTACAGACCCTGGTTCGATTCCAGGATGTATCACATCCGGCCATGATTGGGAGTACCATAGCGCCCTATGGCGCAGAATTGGCCCAGCGTCGGCCGGGTTAAATAAGAATTTGTAGACATAGAGGACTGAGAATATGACCCCTGATATATTTTGGGATGCCTTTTAAGGTGTACATTAGGGGAATGATAATGTTATACTCAGCAAAAGTTAAATCTGATTTAGAAATATATAAAAAATAAGAAAAAAGCACTTTAAAAAATTCTGAACTTAAGCATGAATACGATCTTTTACTTCTGAAGAGAGCCAACAACTACAGGTTAAATTCAAATGAAGCATCTTCCAGAGCTCACAAAACGAATACATGCTAAACCAGTATTAATTTAGAAAAATAAAGATACAACAGCGGTAGTTAGAAACAACGTGATTTAATGACAATTTAAAAAAACTTCTATGAAAGTTGGACGAATCCTATAGCCTTCTTAGACTCAACTCAATTATCAGCACACACAAAAAAAATCACTAAAAACATAGCACCCAAGAAGAAATGTTCGATACTGTTAAAACATTCGCATGGAGAAAGGCACCAGGAATGGATGGCTTTCCCATAGAATTCTATTGAACATTTTGAGACCGTAGCCCCCCTATTTACACAAATGACAACACACGTCACCCAATTCAGTACTTCCTAGTTCAATGTATCAAACAGCTATTTCAGTTTTATTAAAACCAGGAAAATATGGAGTCCCTTGCTGATTGTAAACCCATAAGTTTAATAAATTGTGACAAAATAATAACAAAGCTTATAAGCAATAGAATGGCAAGTCTTACCAGACTTGATACATATCACATGGTTTATAAAAAATAGACACAGATTTATCAATAATGGCTGTTGATGCCGAAAAGGCTTCCGACTGTCTTGAATGGTCTTTTTCTTTTATTCTAAACTTGAGGCTTTCAACTTTCCAGCTGAAATAATAAATAATATAAACAATATTGTATAAATGTCCTAAAGCAAAAATATACACAAATAATACATCTGATGAAATTGCTTTAGAAAAGGGCACAAGACAGGGATGTTGCACTGGCAATTGAACTGCTTGCAGAAGTAATTAGACAGGACCCAAACCTAACAGGTATTGGTAAATGAAACTTATTTGCAGATGATCTCCTGATATACATGACCAATATTGAAAACTCAATGCCACTTTGCTAAAAAATATTTCTGGATATATAATTAAAGTGGATAAAAACGAAATAATGTTAATAGAAAAAAGATGAATAACTCACGATCTACTGCAATCCTTTTAGTGGACCACAAAAAATAAATATTCTTAAGAAGTGACAAACAAATATATAAAGATAACTTTATTCCATTACTCAACAATATGAAAGCATATCTAATTAAATGGAATAATCTTCCCTTAAATCTTACAGGTAGAATAACCTCTTTAGAATGGTATGACTGACAAAGTTTTTGCATTTATTTTCGGTAATACCAATTTATTCTTTTAAGTATACTCTGCCATAAGACTTTATATGGGCAAATAAAAGTTACGTTTTACATCTTCAATCTGTAGGTGGTTTTAACCTTACATACTTGGAATTGTATCAACTCGCTACCCAAGGTTTTTACTTGCGACATATAGTTAAATGCACTAAAGAGGAACAATTGGTATATATTGAAGATATATATCAAGAGATATTCTAATCATCCCCAGAATATTTTTGTGTCTATTTTCAAGGTACAAAGCTAAGAACACTATAACAATATGGGGGAAAAAAGAAACGTAATTCTACAAGAGTCAATATCACTCCCTACAAACAGAGACTTATGAAACGGTAAATGACTTGGTAATAGGAAATAAATGTACGGTGCATTTGGAAAGAATTCAGACCCCTTAACTTTTTCCACATTTACTTACGTTACAGCCTTATTATAAAATGGATTAAATAAAACATTTACCTCAATCTACATACAATACCAAATAATGACAAAGGGAAAACGGGTTTTAAAAAATGTTTGCAAATTATTAAAAATAAGCAACAGATTTACGTAAGTATTCAGACCCTTTTGCTATGAGACTTGAAATTGAGGATCAGGTGTATCTGTTTCCATTTATCATCCTTGAGTCCACCTGTGGTAAAAGCAATTGATTGGACATGATTTGGAAAGGCACACACCTGTCTATATAAGGTCCCACAGTTGACAGTGCATGTCAGAGCAAAAATTGTCCTTAGAGTCCAGACAGGATTGTGTTGGCACAGATCTGGGGAAGGTACCAACACATTCTGCAGCATTGAAGGTCCCCAAGAACACAGTGGCCTCCATTCTTAAATGGAAGAAGTTTGGAACCACCAAGAGACTCTTCCAAACTGAGCAATCGGGGGAGAAGGGCCTTGGTCTGGAAGTGACCAAGAACCCGATGGTCACTCTGAATAGAGCTCCAGCAAACGGCAGAGTCATGCCTTAAGTGTAAAACTAATGACTCAATAATCCATGCTTTGGGAATGCTATTAAAGTCCAAAAGTTATGGGTGGAGCTAGAAAGTTGTCTGTCAGAAGTATTACAATGTAAACTTACTTTTAATCCATCTGTCTGCATATTTCAAGACATAGCATATGGGGGTGTAGTGAGATACCTGGACGATTTTCTTTCAAAAAACGTATACTAAAAACTTGGAGTGAGAAATGTTTTATGCTGTATCTAAAAATCCTGGTACAAAGTTTATTTATTTTTTAAACTAGGCAAGTCAGTTAAAGAACAAATTCATATTTACAATGACGGCCAAAGTTCTGCTTCAGCCAATTACAAATGTTGACATAGGTGGACGTGAACAAACACTTTTCCATCAGATCGTCCTTAACAAAGTCAAGCACTCTTATCATCCTACAGATGGCAGTATTACAGTAACAAGTTAAGTTTATCGCGAGTCCGGACTTAAACCTACGTTGGTGAACATCCACACGAGGAAAGTTTTTGTTTATCGTTCTACTGTACACCTATTCAGTGGCGACCCGTCATTCAGGGCAGGTGGGGCAGAGCCCCACTTGTTTTGAGCCCCACATTTTGGGGGCTTGCTTGTTTTGCATGTTATTTTGGCATTAATGTGTGTCACATATCAGTTTCCAAACAATGTCAAAATGTCTTGTGTAAGGCTGCTCCAAAATGCAGGTGTTTCAGCCTAGCTCAGTGCTTTCTGTGGTGGTGGGGCAAGCCAGCAGAAAATACGGAGCAATGCACCGTGATTGGCTCAGTGTTCTGTTACTCATGGGGACACTACGTCACCGCCAAGTCTAAGGGTAGAGCTCTACAATTCTAGCCCCTTGGGTGCTGCCATGGAGTTAAATTAGAAGTTCCCATCCAAGAAGGCTCAAGGTCTTTGGCCGCAGATAAAATGACGACAAATTACGTTATATCTACAGTAGCTTTGATTGGACTGATCATGTCAACATCATACTTTCAAAATCTTAGCTAGCAGTCATCATGAATCAAGTTGACAATCTACTGGCAAATCCTTTTTAATCCTTGTCATATGAAGAGAAATAATGAAGAGAAATTATAGATAAAATGTATCAGTGCTCATCAGCCATAGGACATAAACATTCCACAACAAGTTGGAAATCACAAATTCAACAACGAGTGGTTTGGAAGGAATCATTGGCTAACATTGCAAATCATTAGCCTGCTATTTAGTGGAGTGGCTATGTGGTCCCAAATCTAAGATTAAGGGTCTCTTTTCCTAGTTTAAAATTATAAACATTCAACATTGGCCATGCTGTCAATTAAGAATTTGTGGCGCACTGAAAACAACTCGGAATTGCAAAATCTGCCTTTAGTGAGTTCAAGACAACTGGGAACTTGGGGGGAAAAACGAGCTACGACTGGGAAAATACGTTTTGAACTTTCATCCAACTCGGAATTGGAACTCGKGCCACTTTCTACAGCTACGACCTGAAGATCACTGACGTCATCATGATTCAACTTTTTTTTTGAGTTCCCAGTTGTTTTGAAAGCACAATAAATCCAAAAAATGCCAGGCTGATGACAAAGTTTGATGACAACATTTGCCCACGAAGGACCACGGCGCCACCTTCCTGTTCCAAATGAGCACAGCACAACAAGGTGAATCCAAACATGTCATGTATGCTGCTGCATAAATTATGTAATATGCCAGGGAGATGTGTATACTGTAGCTAAGAAAGTAATACTATTTTCACCTCTTCATTTCACCTACTGTTCTGACTTGGTGGTTCACATGTAGCCTATAACCTGTTAAGAAATGTAATCATCAAATATTGTAAGAGCTTTCATTGTCTGCTTATATGCCCCCTTTATTTATCCTACGGTTCTGATTTGCTGTACAGGGAGAACACTAAGAACTGCCAATGTTCTGAATTCTGTTGCTGTACATTTCAAATGTGCTGAACAAATAGTTATATTCACTACGTCCATCCTTTCTCGTTCATTAACGTCTTAATCGAAATTACGGATTGCCTCTTATTCGCTTGTCATCCCCTTAGTCCATAGTTTGTACATCTCAATTGTCAGTAGAAACCACATTTGTTTAAGCAAGTCAGACATATCAGCTATGTTTTTTTTAAAGGGAGTAAATGAAGCTGAATGAACTGTTTCACTGCCAGACATAGCTCCTCTGATAGCCAAGTGTAGCAGTGGTATAGTGCAATTAATGTATTGTTTGCTTAGTGTTGTGGCTTTTATTTTTTGCCCCACCAAGATTCACATGCTAAAATTGACACTGCACCTGTCAAGCCACCAGGGTCTGACAATCTAGATGGAAAAATACTGAGGATAATAGCAGATGATATTGCCATTCCTGTTTGCCACATCTTCAATTTGAGCCTACTAGAGAGCGTGTGCCCTCAGGCCTGGGGGGAAGCTAAAGTAATTACGCTACCCAAGAATAGTAAAGCCCCCTTTATTGGCTCAAATAGCCGACCAATCAGCCTAGTAAACTTCTGGGAAAAAATGGTGTTTGACCAGATACAATGCTATTTTACAGTAAACAAATTGCTAACAGAATTTCAGCATGCTTATAGGAAAGTACACTCAACAAGCACAGCACTTACACAAATGACATGTTGAATGCACCGCGCTGTCTGTCTAAACAACTAGCACACAGCTCGGACACCCATGCATACCCCACAAGACATGCCACAAGAGGTCTCTTCACAGTCCCCAAGACCAGAATAGACTATGGGAGGCATACAGTACTACATAGAGCCATGACTACATGGAACTCTATTCCACATCAAGTAACTGACGCAAGCAGTAAAATTTGATTTTTTTTTTGAAAAAAAGAACACCTTATGGAACAGCGGGGACTGTGAAGCAACACAAACATTGGCAAAGACACACACTTACGATAACATACTCAATATACATACACATGGATTTAGGAATGTAGAGATGTGGTAGTGGTGGAGTAGGGGCCTGAGGGCACACAGTGTGTTGTGAAATCTGTGAATGTCCTGCATGCTATTAATAAAGTGGTAACACACAACCATTCAATGCTTTCAGGGTGTGTTCATTGTTATAGTGACAACTGCAAAAAATATTTCAAACAATTAAAAGGATATAGAAATGTATTTACATTTACATTTACATTTAAGTCATTTAGCAGACGCTCTTATCCAGAGCGACTTACAAATTGGTGCATTCACCTTATGATATCCAGTGGAACAACCACTGAGAGAGAATTGAACTGTGGCACCCATACGACTGCCAGAGGCCCGGACAACAGACCCTCCGATTTGACACACTGAACTCGATGCCGAGAAGAGTTGGTGAACTAAGGCGAGGAATCATTGAGAACCAAGGCGTCGAGTCCCGATGAGGATGTGGTGATGACAGAGTCAAAAGCCTGTGCCAGGTCAATTGAATACGGCTGCACAGTATTGTTTCTTCGATGGGGTTAAGAATCGTTTTATGACCTAGCGTGCTGAGGTGCACCCTGACCACCTCTGAAACGCAGATTGCTAGCGAGAAGGTATGGTGGGATTCGAAATTGGGTCGGTAATCTGTTTTGTTGACTGGCTTTCGAAGACCTTAGAAAGGCGGGTAGGATAGATATATAGGTTGTAGCTGTTAGGTCAAGAGTGTCCCCCCTTTGAAGAGGGGGATAACGCAGCTGCTTTCAAATCTGGGAATCTCAGACGACACGAAAGAGGGTTTGAAAGGCTAGTAATAGGGATGCAACAATTCATGGCAGATATGTTTTAGACAAGAAGGTCAGATTATCTAGCCCGGCTGATTTGTAAAGGTCCAGTTTGCAGCTCTTTTCAGACATCAGCTGACTGTATTTGGGAGAAATGAGAAATGGGGAAGCCTGGGCGAGTAGCCAGGGGAGGGCAGTGCTGTTGAACGCGGTAGGGGTAGCCAAGGTGGAAAGCATGGCCAGCCGTACGAAAAATGCTTATTGAAATTCTCACATTCATAGTGGCATTTGTCGTGGGTGACAGTGTTTCTATCTTCAGTGCAGTTGGAAGTGGGAGGCAGGTGTTCTTATTTCTCCATGGACTTTACAATGTCCAGAAATTTTTTGAATTTGTGTTGCGGAAGCAAATTTGCTTGAAAAGGCTCGCCTTGGCTTTTTCTAACTGCCTGTGTATATTGGTTCTAGCTTCCTGAAAGTTGCATATACACGGGGGCTGTTCGATGCTAATGCAGAACGCATAGGATGTTTTTCTGTTGTTAAGGGCAGTCAGGTCAGGAGAGAACAAGGGCTATATCTGTTCCTGGTTTAAATTCTTGAATGGGCATGCTTATTCAAGTGGTGATGGAAGGCATTTCTTTTAAATATCAGGCATCTCTACTGACGGATGAGATCAATATCCTTCGAGGATACCTCGGCAGGTCGAGTTAGAAAGGCCTGCTCGCTGAAGTGTTTCAGGGAGCGTTTGACAGTGATAGGTGGAGGTCGTTTGACCGCTGACCCATTACGGATGCAGGCAATGAGGCAGTGATCGCTGAGATCTTGGTTGAAAACAGCAGAGGTGTATTTGGAGGGCAAGTTGGTTAGGATGATATTATGAGGGTCCCGTGTTTACGGAATTGGGGTGGTACCTTGGTAGGTTCATTAATATTTTGTGTGAGATTGAGGCATCAGGGCTTAGATTGTAGGATGGCGTGGGGTTAAGCATGTTCCAATTTGGTCGCCTAGCAGCACGAGCTCTGAAGATAGATGGGGGCAATCAGTTCACATTGGTGTCCAGAGCACAGCTGGGGCAGAGGGTGGTCTATAGCAGGCGGCAACGGTGAGAGACTTGTTTTGAGAGAGGTGGATTTTTAAAGTAGAAGTTCAAATTGTTTGGGAACAGACCTGGATAGTAAAAACAGAAACTCTGCAGGCAATCTTTGGCAGTAGATTGCAACACCGCCCTTTGGCTCTTCTATCTTGTCTGAAAATCTTGTAGTTTGGGGAGAAAATGTCAGAATTTTTGGTGGTCTTTCTAAGCCGGATTCAGACACGGCTAAAACATCCGGGTTGGCAGAGTGTGCTAAGCAGTGAATAAACAAACTTAGGGAGGGGCTTCTAATGTTAACATGCATGAACCAAGGCTATTACGGTTACAGAAGTCATCAAAGAGAGGCGCCTGGGGAATAGGAAGTGGAGCTAGGTACTGCAGGGCGTGGATTCACCTCTCATGCACCAGAGAACAGAGGAGGAGTAGGATAAGGGTACGGCTAAAAGCTATGAGAATGGGTGCTACGAACGTCTAGAACAGAGAGGTAAAAGACGTTTCTGGGGGCGATAAAATAGCTTCAAGGAATAATGTACAGACAAAGGTATGGTAGGATGTTGAATACAGTGGAGGTAAACCTAGGTATTGAGTGATGATGAGAAGAGATATTGTCTCTAGAACATCAGGTGATGTCATCGCATATGTGGGTGGTGGAACTGAAAGGTTGGATATGGTATAGTGGCAGGGCTAGAGGCCCTACAGTGAAATAAGCCAATAGAACACTAACCAGACAGCAGATGGACAAGGCTATTTACATTAAGGAGAGGCATGCTTAATCGAGTGATCAATAAGGGTCCAGTGAGTAGAGGTTGGTTGGGGTACGGCGATCAGACAGCTGGCCGGGTAGATGGCTATCGGTAGCAAGATAGCATAGGATGGAGGTCTATTTTAGACACCTGGCGTTTCGTCGTTTCAATGCTTTCAGGGTGTGTTCATTGTTATAGTGACAACTGCAAAAAATATTTCAAACAATTAAGGATATAAAATGTATTTAACTGTAGAAATTCAACAGCAACAGCTGATTGTGGCCT
>NC_036851.1:1214764-1224325 GCF_002910315.2 Salvelinus sp. IW2-2015 | reverse complement strand
GCACATCTTTTACAGCATGTCATTGCTTGCCTCGTTGCTCAAGTGGTATGCAAGTGATATCCAATTTTCTAATGGTTGTCAATTCCTTTGGATCTTCCTTTTCACTGTGCTCATCTGTCTGACCTGTGTAACCATTATAATAACCAGCCAAAGTGATCACACCAACAGCACTTTCAACTTTCCCAGACAGTTAATTTGGTGTATGCTGTAGGCCTGTTGTACATACATACAGCAAGTAGCTAGAGCAAGGCCTAGTATAAAATATCTAAAAATAAATGTCCGATAGCTTTTCCTGGGATTTCACGAGAAGAGGAATAGTATATTGCGCACAGCTGGAAGAGACGCTGGAGATGTGTAGCCGAAGTAAAAAGCTAAATATTAGCCATATATTAGGCCATTCATTAGCTCAATAGTAGGGCTATAAATACAGTGCCTTCAGAAAGTATTCATACACCTTGACTTATTCCACATTTTGTTGTTACAGCTTGAATTCAAAATGGATTAAATTGATATTTTTTTTTAATTTTTAATTTAATTTTTTATTAATAAACCAATTAGGCACATTTGGGCAGTCTTGATACATTTTGAACAGAAATGCAATGGTTCTGTCTAAAACTTTACACATACACTGCTTCCATTTAGTGGCCAAAATCAAAATTGCGCCTAACCCGGAATATTACATTTTGAGCTTTCTCTTGCATTTCAAAGATGATGGACCATTATCTTTTACCATATCGAATGTGTTATATTCACCTACATTAATTTCACATTTCCACAAACTTCAAAGTGTTTCCTTTCAAATGGTATCAAGAATATGCATATCCTTGCTTCAGGTCCTGAGCTACAGGCAGTTAGATTTGGGCATGTCATTTTAGGCAATAAAAAAAAGAAAAAGGGTCCGATCCTTATAAGAGGTTTTAAGGGCAAAAAAAATTGACAGCTGTGCCATATAAATTGCTAAATAGTTGGGAGATTTGATGTACCGATTCCATGGCACATAGAATTGAACAAACACTTTTCCATAAGATTGTTTATGAATTGACACGCAAAACGACGCCGGATTCAAAATTTAGAATTTTTCTAATTAAATTATACAAAATTCTTGCATAGAATGTTATACGGGGATACAATCTTCCCAGCTCTGCAGATTTTGCTGCAAGGAGGCAGAGTCATTAGATCATTTATTTTAGTACTGTCCATATGTAGCTCGTTTTTGGTCACAGGTCCAGGAATGGCTGAAGAATTGCAACATTTACCAAGAGCTAATGTTGCAGATAGCAATACTGGGTGATTTGAAAAGTCATAGTCAATCGATYAATAATATAACAATAATTTYACCAAAAATGTTTATTTGATTTACAATCTGTAGAAACTATGAGAATAGAAAGGTTCAGTACTTTTGTGAAGCATCACAGCACARTTGAAAAATATGTGGCAAATCGAAATCCAATATGGATCACCATCCATATATATATATACACTGCTCAAAAGAATAAAGGGAACACTTAAACAACACAATGTAACTCCAAGTCAATCACACTTCTGTGAAATCAAACTGTCCACTTAGGAAGCAAACACTGATTGACAATAAATTTCACATGCTGTTGTGCAATGGAATAGACAACAGGTGGAAATTATAGGCAATTAGCAAGACACCCCAATAAAGGAGTGGTTCTGCAGGTGGTGACCACAGACCACTTCTCAGTTCCTATGCTCTCGGCTGATGTTTGGTCACTTTTGAATGCTGGCGGTGCTTTCACTCTAGTGGTAGCATGAGACGGAGTCTACAACCCACACAAGTGGCTCAGGTAGTGCAGCTCATCCAGGATGCACCATCAAGCGAGCTGTGGCAAGAAGGTTTGCTGTGTCTGTCAGCGTAGTCCGAGCATGGAGGCGCTACCAGGAGACAGGCCAGTACATCAGGAGACGTGGAGGAGGCCGTAGGAGGGCAACAACCCAGCAGCAGGACGCTACCTCCGCCTTTGTGCAAGGGGAGCACTGCCAGAGCCCTGCAATGACCTCCAGCAGGCCAGAAATGTGCATGTGTCTGCTCAAACGGTCAGAAACAGACTCCATGAGGGTGGATAAGGGCCCGACGTCCACAGGTGGGGGTGCTTACAGCCAACACCGTGCGGACGTTTGGCATTTGCCAGAGAACACCAGATTGGCAAATTCGCCACTGGCGCCCTGTGCTCTTCACAGATGAAAGCAGGTTCACACTGAGCACAAAGCACATGTGACAGACGTGACAGAGTCTGGAGACGCCGTGCAGAACGTTCTGCTGCTCTGCAACATCCTCCAGCATGACCGGTTTGGCGGTGGGTCATCATGGTGTGGGGTGGCATCTTTGGGGGGCCGCACAGACCTCCATGTGCTCGCCAGAGGTGCCTGACGCCATTAGGTACCGAGATGAGATCCTCAGACCACTTGTGAGACCATATGCTGGTGCGGTTGGCCCTGGGTCCTCCTAATGCAAGACAATGCTAGACCTCATGTGGCTGGAGTGTCAGCAGTTCCTGCAAGAGGAAGGCATTGATGCTATGGACTGGCCGCCCGTTCCCCAGACCTGAATCCAATTGAGCACATCTGGACATCATGTCTCGCTCCATCCACCAACGCCACGTTGCACCACAGACTGTCCAGGAGTTGGCGGATGCTTTAGTCCAGGTCTGGGAGGAGATCCCTCAGGAGACCACCGCCACCTCATCAGGAGCATGCCCAGGCATTGTAGGGAGGTCATACAGGCACGTGGAGGCCACACACACTACTGAGCCATTTTGACTTGTTTTAAGGACATTACATCAAAGTTGGATCAGCCTGTAGTGTGGTTTTCCACTTTAATTTGAGTGTGACTCCAAACCAGACCTCCATGGGTTGATAAATGTTCCATTGATCATTTTTGTGTGATTTGTTGTCAGCACATTCAACTAGGTAAAGAAAAAGTATTAATGAGAATATTTCATTCATTCAGATCTAGGATGTGTTATTTTAGTGTTCCCTTATTTTTCTGAGCAGTGTAATATATACAAAGTGCACACCAAAATTAATTAGCAGTGACCATTTTTTTGTTATTTGGTTCTGTACTCTAGCACAATGAGGGTGAAGTGCAGACTGTCAGCTTTAATTTGAGGGTATATTCATACATATCGGATAACCGTTTAGAAAGGACAGCACCTTTTACATGGTCCCCCCCATTTTAAAGGTACAACAAGTATTTGTTGAATTGGCTTCACAGATGTGTCGTTAGGCAGGTGTATAATTTGTGTCGTTAGTGAATGCAGGAGAGCTGTTGATGATAGTGTGATTCTAGACTTTGCTTTGCCTTTGAAGGTTGTTGTTGGGGTGTGACAACATGAGAGACAGCAGTGTTGATGCAAATGAAGCTGGCCGTCATAAGGCTCAGAAATGAAAATCAATCGATCAGGAACATTTGATGACCCAAAAAGTGAAAATGCTTGACTGGCTGAGTCAATCACCAGATCTAAATCCAATTGAACATGCATTTTACATGCTGAAGAGGAGACTGAAGGCAAAAAGTCCCAAAACAACCAGGAACTGAAGATGGCTGCAGTACAGGCCTGGCAGAGCATCATCAGGGAAGATACCCAGCGTCTGGTGATGTCGATGCATCGCAGACTTCAAGCAGTCATTGCATGCAAAGGATATGCAACCAAATATTAACAATGATTACTTTATTCTACATTGTTAAACTGTCCAATGTTTTTTGATGCCCGAAAATGGGGGGGGGGGGGACTATGTACAAAAGCTTCTATAATTTCTAAACGGTTCATCCGATATGTATGAAAATACCCTCAAATTAAAGCTGACAGTCTGCACTTCACCCTCATTGTCATTGTATCCTTTCAAACTCAAAGTGCTAGAGTACAGAACCAAAACAACAACAAAATGGTCACTGTCCAATTAATTATGGTGCTCACTGTATATATACACACACATACAGTTGAAGCCGGAAGTTTACATACACTTAGGTTGGAGTCATTAACTAGTTTTTCAACCACTCCACAAATTCCTTGTTAACAAACTATAGTTTTGACAAGTCGGTTATCTACTTTGTGCATGACACAAGTCACTTTTCCAACAATTGTTTACATGCAGATTATTTCACTTATAATTCAATGTATCACAATTCCAGTGGGTCAGAAGTTTACATACACGAAGTTGACTGTGCCTTTAAACAGCTTGGAAAATTCCAGAATATGATGTGATTGCTTTTGATAGGCTAATTGACATMATTTGAGTCGGTGTACCTGTGGATTTATTTGTGGATGTATTTCAAGGCCTACCTTCAAACTCAGTGCCTCTTTGCTTGATATCATTGGAAAATCAAAAGAAATCAGCCAAGACCTCAGTAAAAAAATTGGGAGCAATTTCCAAATGCGTGAAGGTACCACGTTCATCTGTACAAACAATAGTACGCAAGAATAAACACAATAGGACCACGCAACTGTCATACCGCTCAGGAAGGTGACGCGTTCTGTCTCCTAGAGATGTCCTCTGGTCCGATGAAACAAAAATATATAATGACCATCGTTATGTTTGGAGGAAAAAGKGGGAGGCTTGCAAGCCGAAGAACACCATCCCAACCGTGAAGCACGGGGGTGGCAGCATCATGTTGTGGGGGTGCATTGCTGCAGGAGGGACTGGTGCACTTCACAAAATTGATGGCATCATGAGGCCGGAAAATTATGTGGATATATTGAAGCAACATCTCAAGACATCAGTCAGGAAGTTAAAGCTTGGTTGCAAATGGGTCTTCCAAATGGACAATGACCCCAAGCATACTTCCAAAGTTGTAGCAAAATGGCTTAAGGACAACAAAGTCAAGGTATTGGAGTGGCCATCACAAAGCCCTGACCTTAATCCTATAGAAAATGTGGGCAGAACTTAAAAAGTGTGGGTATAAATTAAAAAGCGTGCAGCACAAGCTCTCTACACAATTTCAAAACAGCTGGGTTAGCCATATTTATGGATCTGAAGTATTAGCACTGGACAAGTTTACCACAGTGGGCTTCCCCAGAGCTAACAGTGGATTTCAACTTTATGGTCAYAAGATTAGGCTGGGAACATGGTTATCTGTAGAAATATGATGATAACGCTATGAAATAATTACCTGAACACTTAAGCACCTTCCTAATATTGAGTTGCACCCCCTTTTGCCCCGGAACAGCCTCAATTCGTCATGGTATGGACTCTACAAGATGTCAAAAGTGTTCCATAGGTATAGCTAGCAGCCCATGTTGACGCCAATGCTTCCACAGTTGTGTCAAGTTGGCTGGATGTCCTTTGGGTGGTGGACCATTCTTGACAAACACAGGGAACTGTTGAGTGTAAAATGTAAAATGTAAAATGAGTGTGAAAAACCCAGCAGCGGTGCAGTTCTTGACACAAACCAGCGTGTCTGGCACTTACTACCATACCCCGTTCAAAGGATCTTTTGTCTTGCCCATTCACCCTCTGAATGGCACACATACACAATCCATTTCTCAATTGTCTCGAGGCTTAAAAATAATTATTTAACCCTTCTCCTCCCCTTCATCTAAACTGTTTGAAGTGGATTTAACAAGTGACATCAATAAGGGATCATAGCTTTCACCTGGTCAGTCACATGGAAAGAGCAGGTGTTCCTAATGGTTTGTGCACGCATTGTATGTACCTTGCTACCTATACATGTAGCACAATCCTTAACACCAAGCAATTAGTGAGTATACACATATGGGATTTAAAGAGTCTAAAAAAAAAAAAAAAAGGACACTCACTATATTGACATTTGGGACAAAATGCATTCTTCGCAATAATAGTGAATGTCCATATAACAACAAAAAAAGAAAAAGTAAATAAATCTGATTTTATTTTCCACAAGTATAAACACAAAATAAACAATTMTTTTGACTGACTGCTCACCATACAATCCGCCCGTGGTCATGGTGCTGCTTTTATGCAAATGTATATATCTGCCCAGATTATCAGTAATATGAAGGCTGTTATTGCTTGTCCCTAATTTGTACTCAACATTGACACTGGTTAACCACTACTAGAACCATGAATTTACATTTTTAATTGCTTTATTAGCGAATGCTTAAAATTAGTTTGAARCAATGCTATACTCCTTGAATTAGTTACAATTGAGGAATTTAAATGAACACAACTTCAGTATTTTAATGGTTTATACGCACACAATTGTTAACATACATTTTCAGTTTTTGGTTTGGAAACAATTCTAAAAATAAATGTTTTAATACACTTAATACAATAATTATATCTATTGCCAAAATCAATACAAAAAAACAACAATGAAAAACATGCAAGGTATGTAGTGCATCACAAACCCATAGTTCCAAAAGTCATTTTACCAAAGGCATACGTACAGAACAGTGTTCTAAAGGAGAGAATATCAGAATATCAAAAAGAATCAAATGTGTCATTTATTTCTTTTCAATACTGAGTCTTATTATAATAGTATAAAGGTATGTGCAAAGAAGCGTATTTATTTCTACATTATACATCTGTTTCCACTACTCAATTCTAAGTACTAGCTTATATCACAACACACATACCCACCACTACCTGTTATGACTGTACGGATGGTCATCTTGCTCATGGAACCAGTCAACTGCTCAAGGTGACAGACAAACACATTTGATTAATCTGATTGATTATTAAACCATACTTAAATGGAGGGAGAGGGGAGAACAACCTAAGATACCCAATGCTCTAGCAGATTTAGGTACAGGGATATTGATGGCTTAGCAATTTTGCATGTCTTGTTGTGTAGTTAATGCACTTGCACTTTTGGCAGACRTGTGCCAGAAAGGTAAGCTGTGTGAATATTGGGGAAACTCTCGACAAGATTAATAACCATTGGTTTAGGCAATAGCACCTATGACCACGTAAGTAAAAAGGTGTTACAAAACCTAAAAAAACAAAACACTAATAGTGTTCTACTCTGAGAAACCAGGTTCCAGTTGGAGATAAAATAATGAACTATAAAATCAAAACCAATGGGCCAAAAACACTAGCCTATGACTAAAGGAAAAAAAGACAACCAATAGAAATGTACTTCCAACGGGGATGATAGTTTTAATAAGGGGGGGGATGTTGCACATAGCGTTCCTGTTTACCTACTAGTGTCATGAGAAGACATGGTGGTGTCTGTTTAATTATCCTTAAGGGAACTCAATCATCCCGGGGGGGGGGGGGAAATAGAAACATACACAGCTGGGTTTGACCTAACTCTACCTAACCTCACCTCTCGCTGTACCCCTGTGTCTCCTATCTCACCCATCTCTTTGACCAGACTTCCCTCTCTCTCCCTAGTATCCAAAAGTCTCCTGAGAGGCGTAAACCATGTAGAGGAACCCGTCCTCGTCGTGCTCCTGCTCGTAGATCTCGGAGATGGGCGTGGACACGCTCACCATGCTGTGCTGGTTGACCAGGAGGAAGAAGGCCTGCGTGGGGTTGAGCTGCAGTCGGCGCCTGGAAGGGAATGGGTATACAGGGGGTCAGGGCTGGTCACTACACAATGGACACAATCATTAGGGCACACTGTAGKAAAATGAAAACAAGCAGTTATTTGGCAAGTCCAGGTTGTCCTTCCCTGCTTCAGTCCATTTGGTGCCWAATGAATATGACCCATCTTTTAGCTTGAACCACCTGGAGGTGTTGCATGGTTTGTGTATTCGGAGTACAGGCAAGCATTTCATGCAAGCAAGTTTAAAATCCACACACAGCATTACTATAATTGGCATCAGATTGAATGTCGACCGTCAAGGGGCAGGTCATAGAACGGGCATCGCTTTATTGAGGATTCAACAATTAGCAATGGATGCACAGAATTAAATAAATGGTACTTGCTAGGTGACACTGTTAGCCGTGATTGTTAGTTTGTGTAACAGACTGAACAAAGGAGGTGGGACCAAGTCTCTATTATTCGAGTCGCAAGAAAGTCACAAGGTTCGAGTCTCAAGTAGAACGGGTTGAGTCTTGAGTCAAGTCCAAGCCATGAAAAAAAAAAWATCTATACATGCAATGACTTGTTCAACTACAAATCTGTCTATTGAGGCTCCCAGACAGACSTTTTCATTATTTTGTCTAMAACACATTTTGATTATGTCATTGTAAAATAAGGACATTGTAGCAATTGTAACGGGCATAAAATCAGCCAAAAGCAAGGCAAGTTGATGTGCTCAGAGTGTAGATTTAGTTACAGGTCTTGGTGACCCAATGGTGAAAGTGCCATATCATACAAAATATAGTCGTGGCCAAAGGTTTTGAGAATGACAAATATTAATTTCCACAAAGTTTGCTGCTTCAGTGTCTTTAGATATTTGTCAGAAGTTACTATGGAAAACTGAATTATAATTACAAACATTTCATAAGTGTCAAAGGCTTTTATTGACAATCACATGAAGTTGATGCAAAGAGTCAATATTTGCAGTGTTCACCCTTCTTTTTCAAGACCTCTGCAATCCGCCCTGGCATGCTGTCAATTAACTTCTGGGCCACATCCTGACTGATGGCAGCCCATTCTTGCATAATCGATGCTTGGAGTTTGTCAGAATTTGTGGGTTTTTGTTTGTCCACCCACCTCTTGAGGATTGACCACAAGTTCTCAATGGGATTAAGGTCTGGGGAGTTTCCTGGCCATGGACTCAAAATGTCGATGTTTTGTTCCCCGAGCCACTTAGTTATCACTTTTGCCTTATGGCAAGGTGCTCCATCATGCTGGACAAGGCATTGTTCGTCACCAAACTGTTCCTGGATGGTTGGGAGAAGTTGCTCTCAGAGGTTGTGTTGGTACCATTCTTTATTCATGTCTGTGTTCTTAGGCAAAATTTTGCCTAAGCCCACTCCCTTGGCTGAGAAGCAACCCCATTACTTGACTGGGATTTGTGCCACAAATGCTAAAACATTAGCATGCGGAAACAATGCCATGGAAATTAAACCAAAGCATGAATTGCTGTCATACATTGTCCATAGACTGGAAACCAATGTGTAATTTTTAATCTGGATGAACTATCCCTGTAACCTGTCCTATCTGAACGGACACAGGTAGGAGGGCAAGACTGCACAGCCTCCCCTTGAAAAACCAAATCTGTCTAATAGGAGTTCAAATAGGTACATGTAAGCACTTGGCCCCTCCCAGGACCATACAATTACCCAATTGGTAATTACAACCAATAAACTGTCTCTACAATATAAAAAGTAAATTTTCACATCCATTGTTACATTCGTCTGAAATCAGGCTTAAGAAGAATCCCCGACCTAGTATTCGTGAGAGGGAGACTGGGTGTTGTAGCAGACGTAACAGTAAGATACGAGAGAAACGAGGACACCCTCGAGAAGGGCAGAGCAGAAAAGGTGGAAAATGATTCTTATTCAATGTACTGGCACCAAAGCGTGGCGTCTATGTGAACCGTTCTGTGAACTGAGGCACGCGCACTCCTATTATGCAACCAGAATGACAGAGACGTAGGACAGACACGGAACTCCGACATAACCCGGGAAACCATACATTGAATTAAATAAAAACGGAAACAGAAA
>NC_036851.1:1166387-1214754 GCF_002910315.2 Salvelinus sp. IW2-2015 | reverse complement strand
ATGAAACGCTAGCAATTATTGTAGGATTAGATGGAATATAGATTTACCACATATGCATTTACACGTGTGAAATCAACAGCAAACATTTCAACAAGAGAACAAAGCACTCTCCACTGGCGGGAGTTTGGAGAGYGCAAGTGGAGAGAGACATGCCTTTATGGTGCGTCTTTGCCACAGTAATAATTACTTTCCAAATACAAGCTTCATAAGTAAATAAATTATTAATGATTATTTCAAGTAATTTTGACATACCAAAAGACCAGTAGGCATATGCTGGTAATTGTTGCTTGGTGTCCCATTGCTGGTGAGTTGGCAAAGTAAATAGTTAATATTCTTGATCACCAAACCATTTTTGGAGCTGCATATTTATTTATTAATTATGGCAATCCTCTCTCCCTACATTGTCGTTTGTGATGCACCTGATCCTATAGCTGTACAGAAAATCAGCAATCTGTTCACTAGCTCACCCGACCTGTGTTGAATGCCAGTTTGCTGGTCCAATCAGAGGGCCGAGTGTGCATTTCACTAGCCAATCTGTTGGATGTTTTTTTCTTTGGAAGGGCGATGCTGTGGCTACGGTCTCTGGCTGCGTGGAGAGTAAATCCATTGAGGCTCTGTACCACAAAATGAGTGACGACATGACAAAACCTGGCCAGATAATTTCAAGTCATCAGTCTCATGTCAGTCAAGTCCCGAGTTTTGAGGCTCCAAGTCTCAAGTTATTTTATTTTCAAATGGAGTCTCAAGTCATCAAATTTGTGACTCGAGTCCACAACACTGCTAAAACAAAAGTTTGAATTATATTGAAACAAACTTGATTTTACTATATTGAACAAAAATATGAACGCAACATGTTGGTCCCATGTTTCATGAGCTGAAATTTWAAAAAAAGATTCCAGAAATGTTCCAAAAACTTCTCAAATTTGTTTACATCCCTGAGCATTTTTCTTTTGGAAAAATAATCCATCCACCKGACAGGTGTGGCATACCAAGAAGCTGATTAAAACAGCATGATCATTACACAGGTGAACCTTGTGCTGAGGACAATAAAATGCCACTAATATGAGCAACTGTGTCACACACAATCCCACAGATGTCTCAAGTTTTGAGGGAGCGTGCAATTGGCATGCTGACTGCAGGAATGTCCACCAGAGCTGTTGCGAGAGAATTKAATGTTAATTTCTCTACCAACGTCGTTATAGAGAATTTGGGAGTACGTCCAACCGGCCCATGTGTAACCTTGCCACCCCAGGACCTCCACATCAGGCTTCTACCCTTGCGGGATTGTCTGAGACCAGCTGTGTTCCAGTTTCCACCATCAGCTAATGGGGATCCATAATAAACACAAATACTGAATGAGATGTCATGCCGCATGAGGCAAAAGGTAACTGTGACCAACAGATGCATATCTGTATTCCCAGTTATGTGAAATCAATAGATTAGGGCTTWTTTCATTTATTTCAATTGCAATTTTGACTGGTATCTTTAAGAAAAAAATGATTAAACGTAATCTTTCTCTGAGCAATTGTTATGCTTTGAACATACTTAACTAGTGTATGTATTTATTTTWGTATTTTTGCTGATCTGTATCAARGGTGCCATAATTTCAGACCCCACTGTAGTGCCTTCAGAAAGTATTCACACCCCTTGACATWTCCCACAATTTGTTGTTACAGACCGAATTAAAAATTGATTAAATTTAGATTGTCACTGGCCTAGATGCAGTACCCCATCATGTCAAAGTGGAGTTGYGTTTGACATTTTTACTAATTTAATTTTAAAAATGAAAAGCTGAGGGCCTCCTGAGTGGCGCAGCACAACAGCGCTAGAGGCGTTACTACAGACCCGGGTTCATTCCTGGGCTGTGCCACAACAGGCCGTGGCCGGCAGTCCCATAGGACAGCGCACAATTGGCCCAGTGTCGTCCGGGTTAGGGGAGGGTTTGGCCAGGGGGCTTTACTTGGCTCATCGCGCCCTAGAGAATACTTGTGGCGTGCTAGGTGCCTGCAGGCAGACCCTGGTCGCCAGCTGCACGGTGTTTCCTCCGACACATTGGTGTGGCAGGCTTCCGGGATAAGCTGGAGGGTGTTAAGGAGCGCGGTTAGGGGTTCATGTTTCGGAGGACGCGTGACTCTCCGAGCACGTTGTGGAGTTGCAGCGATGAGACAAGATCGAAATGGGGGGGGGGGGGGGGATGCACTGAACACAAAATGAAACAATTTGAAATGATTTTAGTGAGTTACAGTTTTATATAGAAAATCAGTAATTTTAAATGAATACATTAGGCCCTAATCTAATCAGATATGAATATGTTGGCAAGCCCCTTTAAAAAAAGGTAGGGGTGTGGATCAGAAAACCAGTCAGTATCTGGGGTGACCACTTCATGCAGCGCAACACATCTCCCTCGCTTTGAATTGATCAGGCTGTTGATTGTGGCCTGTGGAATGTTGTCCCACTCCTCTTCAATGACTGTGCGAAGTTGCTGGATAATGGCGGGAACTGGAACACGCAGTCATACACTTCGATCAAGAGCATCCCAAACAGGCATGTGCAGGCCATGGACGAACTGGGACATTTTCAGCTTCCAGGAATTGTGCACAGACCCTTGCGACATGGGGCCGTGCATTATCATGCTGAAACATGAGGTGATGGCGGCGGATGAATGTCACGCTCTCTGTATATTTAAATTACCATTGATAAAATGCAATTGTGTCCGTTGTCCATAGCTTATGCCTGTGCAAACCCAGATTTTCATCAGCTGTTCGGGCGGCTGGTCTCAGACGATCCCGTAGGTGAAGAAGCCGGACGTGGAGGTCCTGGGCTGGCGCGGTTACTCGTGGTCTGCAGTTGTGATGCCTGTTGGACGTACTGCCAAATTTAAAAAAAATTACATTGAGGCGGCTTATGGTAGAGAAATTAACAATACATTTTCTGGCAAAAGCTCTGCTGGACATTCTTGCAGTCAGCATGCCAAATGCACACTCCCTCAAAACTTGAGACATCTGTGGCATTGTGTTGCATGACCTTTTATTGTTCCCAGCACAAGGTGCACCTGTGTAATAATGCTGTTTAATCAGCTTCTTGATATGCCATACCTATCAGGTGGATGGATTATCTTGGAAAATGAGAAATGCTCACAAACAGGGATGTAAACAAATTTGTGCACAACATTTGCAATAAGCTTTTTGTGTGCATTTCAGCTCATGAAACATGGGACCAACACTTTACATGTTGCGTTTATATTTTTGTTCACTGTATGTAATGCCTTAAAACTGTCATCACATGTGCGCATCATACGGCTTTGTTTACAAACCGTAAGATAACTCAAGTAGAACGTGGCAAAACGATACTGGTAACTAACCGCTTTTCAGCGGTGTTGTGACTTTTAGCTGGCAAGCTACTTACCAGCATGCCGGTAAAAGCACACTGTTGTGCCATAGTGTTATTTTAACGTTTTCCGAAGAACGAAGATATCCGACAGCAGTGGCTGCTTTTCATTTTGGGTGGACAGGCTGCATCGAAAATTACAATCATGTCATGAGTGTGCAGTAATTGTTAAGGACTGGGGGAGTTCAGGATTTTTAAATATTTTTTTAAAGAATTGAGCTAAGCAGAGGCAAAATCCTACAGGAAAACCTGGTTCAGTCTTTCCCACCAGACACTAGGAGATTAATTCACCTTTAAGCAGGACAATAACCTAAAACACAAGGCAAAATCTTTACTGGCGCTTGCTTACCAAGAAGACAGTGAATGTGGCAGTTTACCATTTTGACTTCTATTCATTTGAAATCTATTTGAAAATCTAAGGCAAGACCTGAGAATGGTTGTCTAGCAATTATCAACCCCCAATTTGACAGAGCTTGAAGAATTCTGACATTAAAAGAAAAAAAGGGCAAATATTTTACAATCCAGGTGTGAAAAGCACTTTTCCCAGAAAAACTTTATGCTGTAATGGCTACCAAAAGGTGTCTACATAAAGTGTTGACTCATTGGTATGAATACATTTGTAAATTATATACAGTGACTTGCAAAAGTATTCACCCCCTTGGCATTTTTCCTATTTTGTTGCCTTACAACCTGGAGTTAAACATTTATTTTTTGGGGGTGGGGTTTGTATCATTTGATTTACACCACATAACTACCACTTTGAAGATGCTAAATCATTTTTATTGTGAAACAAACAAGAAATAAGACAAAACTGAAAACTTGAGCGTGCATAACTATTCCCCCCCCCGAAGTCAATACTTTGTAGAGCCACCTTTTGCAGCAATTACAGCTGCAAGTCTCTTGGGGTATGTCTCTATAAGCTTGGTACATCTAGCCACTGGGATTTTTGCCCATTCTTCAAGGCAAAACTGCTCCAGGTCTTTCAAGTTGGATGGGTTTCGCTGGTGTACAGCAATCTTTAAACTCTTTTCAATGAGTTTATTGGGAATACAGATTTCTAATTGACCTTCTTGCAGTTCCTACCGCTTCCACTGGATGTCAACAGTCTTTAGAAATTGGTTGAGGGTTTTTCCTTTGTGTAATGAAGAAATACGTCCATTTTGAAATCAGGGTCACTTGTTGTGACTGTTTGTTAGAGGCGCATGACCAGAAAGCTAGCTACAGATTGTTTTAATCCTGTATTGAACACAGATCATCCCGTCTTCAATGTTATCAATTATTTACATTAAAAAAGACCTAAAGTTGTATTACAAAAGTAGTTTGAAATGTTTTGGCAAAGTTTACAGGTAACTTGAGAGATTATTTGTATCATGTTTCACGAAGTTGAACCGGTGTTTTTCGGATCAAACGCGGCCAAATAAATTGACATTTGGATATATATCGATGGAATTAATCGAACAAAAGGACCATTTGTGATGTTTATGGGACATATTGGAGTGCCAAACAACAGAACCCTCGTCAAAGTAAGGCATGAATTATTTTTATTTCTGCGTTTGTGTCGCGGCCTGCAGGGTTGAAATATGCTTCTCTCTCTTTGTTTACAATGGTGCTATCCCAGATAATAGCATCTTTTGCTTTCGCCGAAAAGCCTATTTGAATTCTGACATGTTGGCTGGATTCACAACCAGTGTAGCTTTAATTTGGTATCTTTCATGTGTATTTAATGGAAGTTGATTTTTATAGTAATTTATTTAATATGGCCTCTGCATTTTCTCCTGTCTTTTGCCAAGTGAGACAGTAGCGTCCCGTCTAAACTCAGATTTTTGGATATAAATATGAGCTTTACCGAACAAAACATACATGTATTTGTAACATGAAGTCCTATGAGTTTCTCTGATGAAGATCAAATGTTAGTGATAAATTTTATCTATATTTCTGCTTTTTTGTGACTCCTCTCTTTTGCTGGAAAAATGGCTGTGAATAGCACTCACCTAACATAATCTTTTTGTTTGCTTAAATCGGACACTGTGGCTGGATTTACAACAAGTGTATTTTAAAATGGTGTAAATACATGTATGTTTGAGGAATTTTAATTATGGGATTTCTTGTTTTGAATTGGCGCACTGCAGTTTCACTGGCTGGTGACGAGGTGAGACGCTACCGTCCCACATAACCTCTCTAGTGTAAGGAAAAGGTTTGAATATTGACGTAACCTTTCTCGGCAAGACAGGTCTTCCAAAGGTGGTGGAGTGGCAATCTTTACCAAGGATCACCTTCAGTGCTCGGTTGTCTCCAAATTGTTTAGGACAGACTGGTGATTTGCTGGTTTTAAGCATTGAACTTTTGAAATAGCACTTTGTTGACTGTTGCTGGCTGTTATCGTCCTCCATCAGCACCGGCCTATACCCTACCTGCCCTAAGCTCTCTCCCGGCCCCTTACAAAGTCTGAAATTGTCCTGCTAGGTGCCCTAAACTGGGACATGCTTAAACCACCTGACCAARTCCTAAAGCAATGGGACTCCCTAAATCTTTCTCAGATTATTACCAATCCCACAAGGTATGACTCCAAACACCCAGAAAAGGCTACTCTTCTTGATGTTATCCTCACAAATAATCAAAGCCTTCCTTTATGAACTGGCAACTGTAAAAAGTGGTATTGTTAACAAACACGCCCCCGTAAAGAAAATTAGAATTAAAAACAGGTTCAGCCCCTGGTTCGACCGTGATCTTGTAGAGGTGCTCCACCTCAAGAATTCAATTTGGCGAAAGGCTTGGCGCACACAWAMTCAGGCTTAGTGGCTCTTGTTCAGGCAAATGAGAAATAAGTGCACTCAGGTTATCCGGAAGGCCAAAGTGAGTTACTTTAAGGAGCAGTTCTCTGTGTGTCTAACCCCAAGAAATTCTGGAAAACGGTTAAAGACCTGGAGAATAAACCCTCCTCACAGTTGCCCATGTCTCTTAATGTTGATTATATAGTTGTTACTGACAAGGAGCACATGGCTGAGCTCTTTAAATCACMATTTCATTAAGTCAGGATTCCTATTTGACTTGCCCATCCAACATTTCCTCATCTCCCACCCCTTCTAATTGCAACTAGCCCTGATGCTCCTCCCTCTTTTTCCCTTTCCCCGCTACGAAGTTTCCCCGTGCAGACGGTCACTTAGTCCCAGGTGCTAAAGGAGCTCCTTAAACTTGACCCCAAAAAAGCATCTGGGTCAGATGGTTTAGAYCCTTCTTTAAGGTTGCTGCYCCCATCATCGCCAAACCTCTCCCCCCTCTCCCTGGGGAGGTTCCCATTGCCTGGAAGGCAGCCACTGTGCATCCTTTATTTATTTAAAGGGGAGATCAAGCTGATCCTAACTGTTATAARCCAATTTCTATTTTGCCCTGTTCATCAGAAGAGTTGGGGGGAAAAATGTCAATAATTAATTGACTGGCTGTCTTGATGTGTATAGTATTCTCTCTGGTATGCAATCTGGTTTCCGCTCAGATTATGGATGTGTCACTGCAACCTTAAAAAATGTCCTCAATGATGTCACCATTGCCCTTGATTCTAAGCAATSTCTGCTATTTTTATTAACTTGACCAAAGCTTTTGATACGGAAGACCATTCCATTCTTGTGGGCCGGCTAAGTAGTATTGGTGTCTGAGGGGCCATTGGCCTGGTTTGCTAACTACCTCTCTAAAGAGTGCAGTGTATAAAGTCAGAACATCTGCTGTCTCAGCCACTGCCTGTCACCAAGGGAGTACCCCAAGGCTCTATCCTAGGCCCCACGCTCTTCTCAATTTACATCAACAACATAGCTCAGGCAGTAGGAAGCTCTCTCATCCATTTATATGCAGATGATAGTCTTATACTCAGCTGGCACCTCCCTGGATTTTGTGTTAAACGCTCTACAACAAAGGTTTCTTAGTGTCCAACAAGCTTTCTCTGTCCTTATCCTTGTTCGGAATACCTTCGAAACAAAGGTAATGTGGTTTGGTAAGAAGAATGCCCCTCTCCCCTCAGGTGTGAGTACTACCGCTGAGGGTTTAGAGCTTGAGGTAGTCACCTCATACAAGTACTTGGGAGTATGGATGATGGTACACTGTCCTTCTCTCAGCACATATCAAAGCTGCAGGCTAAAGTTAAATCTAGACTTGGTTTCCTCTATCATAATCGCTCCTCTTTCACCCCAGCTGCCAAACTAACCCTGATTCAGATGACCATCCTACCCATGCTAGATTACGGAGATGTAATTTATAGATCGACAGGTAAGGGTGCTCTCGAGCAGCTAGATGTTCTTTACCATTCAGCCATCAGGTTTGCCACCAATGCTCCTTATAGGACACATCACTACACTCTATACTCCTCTAAACTGGTCATCTCTGTATACCCGTCTCAAGACCCACTGGTTGATGCTTATTTATAAAATCTTCTTAGGCCTCACTCCCCCCTATCTGAGATCTACTGCAGCCCTCATCCTCCACATACAACACCCGTTCTGCCAGTCACATTCTGTTAAAGGTCCCTAAAGCACACATCCCTGGGTCGCTCGTCTTTTCAGTTTGCTGCAGCTAACAAACACTCAAACTGGGCAGTTCTCAATCTCGTCATTCAAAAGACTCAATCATGGACACTTACTGACAGTTGGGGCTGCTTCGCGTGATGTATTGCTGTCTCTAACTTCTTGTCCTTTGTGCTGTTGTCTGTGCCCAATAATGTTTGTACCATGTTTTGTGCTGCTACCATGTTGTTGTTATGTTGCCGCCTTGCTATGTTGTCTTAGTTCTCTTTATGTAGTGTTGTCTCTCCTGTCGTGATGTGTGTTTTGTCYAATATTTATTTATTCATTCATCCATCTATCTCAGCCCCCTTCCACACAGCAGGCCTTTTGTTAGGCCGTCATTGTAAATAAGAATTTGTTGTTAACTGACTTGCCTGGTTAAATAAATGTTAAATAAAAAAMCAAAATAAGGGCTCTGGAAATAAGAATATCTTGTTTGCTAAATTAACAAAAGGCCATGCCATTGCACAGCCATAGGCTTCTACAAGCATGCTCCACTGCTGAGGTTACTTGAAGATTGTGTGCCACGATATAATATTACGGTTTCAATAAATCAATCTTAAATGGCACTTGTTTTTTTATTGACTGAAATCATCCCTTTCATGAAAATGGATTGCTCCTACAGACAGTGAGTCACGTGGCTTGCTAAATAAAGCAGGCAGACAGACATCCAGTTACTGTTAGATTGAATATTTGAATGGGCAAAATGAGTGACCTTTGAGCGTGGTATGATCGTCTGTGCCAGGCATGCCGGTTCCAGTATCTCAGAAACTGGTCGCCATCCTGGGCTTTTCAAGCACAACATTGTCTAAAAACACATCCAGTCAGCAGTAGGGCTGTGGGCGAGAACAGCTCATTGATGAGATGTTGAAGGAGAATAGCAAGAATCGTGCAAGCTAACAAGCGGGCCACAAACAGACAACAAAAAGCGCAGTACAAGTGGTTTCCCCGAACAGCATCTCGGAACGCACAACTCATCAATCCTTATCAGGGATGAGCTATTGCAACAGACGACCACACCGGGTTCACCTCCTATCAGCTAAAAATGCAAATGTTTTAGGTCCCTTGATACCAATTGAACGCCACAGTGTATCTGAACATTGTTGCTGACCAAACCCAATAGAGCATCTTTGGGATGAGATGAATGAGCTATTATATGAGCATTATATGAGCGAGCTATTATATGAGCATGAATGTACCACCATCCAATCTGCAGTGATGCCATAGCGTCAGCATKGACCAACATCGCTGTGGAACATTTCCAACACCTTGTAGAATCCATGCCCTGAAGAATTCAGGCTGTTCTGGATGCAAAGGGGGGTCTGATCCGGTACTAGATAGTGTCCTAATAAATTGTCCAGTGAGTGTCAAATGCATTCGGAAAGTTATCAGACCCATTGACTTATTCCACATTTTGTTACATTACAGCCTTATTCTGAAATTGATACGGTTTTTCCCCCTCAATCTATTTTTACCTTTATTTAACTAGGCAAGTCAAATTTACAATGACGGCCTACCCTGGCCAAACCCTAACCCAGACGACGGTGGACCTATTGTGCGCTGCCCTATGGGACTCCCAATCACGGCCGGTTGAGATACAGCCTGGAATCGAACCAGGGTCTGTAGTAACATCTCTAGCACTGAGATGCAGTGCCTTAGGCCACTCGGGAGCCCCAGATCTACACACAGTACCCGCAAAACACCAGAAGACCAGCATCCCAGAGTTGCCTCTTCACTGTTGACATTGAGACTGGTGTTTTGTGGGTACCATTTAATGAAGCTGCCAGTTGACTGTTTCTCAAACTAGACACACCAATGTGCTTGTTCTCTTGCTCAGTTGTGCACCGGGGCCTCCCACTCTTTCTATTCTGGCTAGTGCCAGTTTGCACTGTTCTGTGARGGGAGTAGTACACAGCGTTGTACGAGATCTTCAGTTTCTTGGCAATCTCTCGCATGGAATAGCCTTCATTTCTCAGAACAAGAATAGACTGACGAGTTTCAGAAGAAAGTTCTGTTTCTAGCCATTTTGAGCCTGTAATCGAACCCACAAATGCTGATGCTCCAGATACTCAACTAGTCTAAAGGCCAGTTTTATTGCTTCTATAAAATCAGCACAATAGTTTTCAGCTGTGCTAACAAAAGGGTTTTATAATGATCAATTAGCCTAACGCAACGTGCCATTGGAACACAGGAGTGATGGTTGCTGATAATAGGCCTCTGTACGCCTATGTAGATATTCCTTCTTTTTTTTTTTWTCAGCCGTTTCCAGCTACAATAGTCATTCACAACATTAACAATGTCTACACTGTATTTCTGATTAATTTGATATTTTAAATGGATTAAAAAAAAGTGATTTTCTTTCAAAAACAAGGACATTTCTAAGTGACACCAAACTTTTGAACGGTAGTGTATATATATTTTTTCATTCAAGTACTCCAGTTCAATATAATTTATTGTGGCAGAACCTAAGAAAAATATATATGTTCTGTTCATAAAGAYGAACACTCACTAAAGAAACAGTGTAGATTGCAGGAAATTGAAAAACAATCGTTTGAATTTTTTTTTTACTTTTGTGCACAGGCAACCAGTCTGTCTAGAGAGACTACTAAACAACTCAACATGGAAACTATAACATTATTGTAACATAATTTGTTACTATTGATACTACACAACATGGCATAGGTTTAGTTAAGTAGTTTCCTGCAATAGTCAATGACACACAGAGCAGTGCTGAAACAGTTAAGGTCTACTCCCCCTCCCCCCACGTGTCACTGACATGGCTGTAATATGAAGAGACAAGCACAAAACAGGAAGAGAGTCTCTCCCAATGATAACAGGGTGTATTTCGGTGCTAGAGTGTTCCCAGCAGAAGTCCCGAGGAAGTCGGGGTCAGTGTGTGCACCAATTATTGGCACACTGCGGCTCGCCACGCTCTCTGGGTGACACACTCCAGACAAGTAAACAATCTGGTCAACATGAGACTGGGGATACAGGCACGTACACAGTTCCCTTCCAGACTTTGAGAGAATGCGTTGACTAAAGAACACACTAACTGAACAGTCAGTACACTGCTTTACATTATGGGAGAGAAAGGCAAAGTGTTTAAGGTGTTTTGTAAATGATCTCACCATTAAATGGACATTCAGGTTCAAAGTGTGGGGTAGAGTGTCCATGTCTCTGTTGCCCATGGACTACCACCATGTCATCAAATCCAAACCTCATTAAGTCATGACTCATGGTTATATGACTCTTACCTGATTATCTTCACTAACTCGCTCATGTTGACATGGTCAGGGACAAGAAACTTTGTCTTGTCCAACACAGGCAGCTGCTTCTCTCCCTTATAACGCTCAATGATTACCTGTAGGGGAGCACCAAGCAATGATAAACAGTTATAAGATGTAATTCCATCACCATAACACCAATTAATACATTACATCACATATATTAAGGCCCTAAATAAGATATGTTGGATGAATATTTCATATACTAAATCGAAAAAGATAACATTCAGTGTGCTTCCTGRCTATAGCCTTCCACTTCTTTACAATTCTCCACTCAGACAACTGCAGTTGGCATGTCTGAGTATCATGTGAACTACATCAAGGCTCTTACTGTAATCAGTTTACTGATATATGAAGAGAGCCTTCAGGAACAATAGCCAGACAACCGAATTCAGTGTAATGTTGCTCTTCATTGTGTGTGGTGAGCAGGGAAAATAAATGTAGTCAGAGCCACAATTATTGGCACCCTTGATAAAGATGAGCAAATAAAATACAAATTCTGTATGGAGGAATGGTCTAAGATCCCTCCCAATGTGTTCTCCAATCTCATAAATCATTTTAGTTCCGTTATAAGGTCAGACAACTGCAGTTGGCAAAAAGGTGTGGCATTTTTTTTATAKGTATTACGTGTCAAACAAATTCTTTCTCTGATAAATTGTATTAGTATAAAAAAAATTTTAAGCATACAATATACCTCAGTATTTGTATTATTTATTTTTGATCATCATCAAGGGCACCAATAATTGTGTATTCTGTTCTATAGAGGGCAGTGTCAGCGTAACTTACTGGGATTTTGTTGGGGTGCTGGTCACGGATTTGATGCACTTCTTTGCAACGATCAGCTGCAGATAAGAATTTGTACATATTTACAGGTCAAGGTCTCTTTCTCAATGGAGCACCGTATTTTACAATTTTACAATATATGAATATAAAATACAGAATTATAGACACTCAAATTCCACAGGAAGGTGGTCTATGATCAACATTTTGAACCACCCGAGAGGCACCAATGTGTCCATACATGGGGTGCATAGCACCTAACGGCTGTTTTTCCTAGGTCTGTAGTAACAGACGGAATTTCCAGAGTTAAACATCCCTGTGATCGGGTATGGTAACTCGTACTTCTATGGGTAAGTGAAGATGTCAGGTAATGCGASAGTTTTTCCAATAGGGTTTTATAAATGAATAAAATGCAATGTTTTAACCTAGGCAACATCAAAATGAGGGCCAACATACTTTCCAATAGAGCAAGCAGTGATGAGCGCAAAACCTGTCAACCGTGATAAAACTAAGTGCACTATGGAAAACTGCCTTTAACGGCCTCAAAAAAGTGGCAGCAGCATTCATCTAAATGATGTCACCATAGTCTAGGACAGGAAGAAACGTCAACTGATATAGATCAGAGACAATCAATGAAAAGGTCTTTCTGATCAGTTGGAAGATAAAACAGAATAGCCTACAGGCTCTCCAAAAGGTAGATTGTGAGCTACAAGTACCTCGCAGCCCACCTATGAGTAGCTCCCGGCTACTATCCAATCAAAGCCACATTGACATTATCCCGCCCATGGTTAGCCACTATTGGCTTAAAAAGCCAAATGTAACAGTACCTATCTGCCAATTAATTTCCATCAATATTGCCCCGGTCTGTTTGCGCGCATTTGTTTATTATTCCATGTAGCCAGTTAGCAATGCTAATAATAACCGTCTTGTGGGTAGACAAATACTTTCCCCAATAACCTTCTCAATTAAATGTTAACTGGCCTACCTGAAATAACTATATCATGATCAGAGTATGTGAGCGGAGCATCCCCAATTTGACTGGAGCATAGAGTGCGTTTCCCAAAGGCTGGAGGGTTGGCCGCCTCGAGCGAAAATGGAGCGGGCATTTTAGGAGCTCAGGGAATGCCCGGCGCAGCATGCATTTGTAGGCTACTTGTGTCCTGCTATAGCCCCTTGCTTTAGCTACTGTCATGGAGTTGGCTAAATATCATGACGTGCTGCAGCAGTAGGCCTAACAGAAGCATCGCTAGACCAACACATACCCCCCTTGCTTGATGCGCAATAAAAAGGTGTTTGAATGTCCAAATGTATTCGTTTTTYCCCCAGACCTAAATAATTTACTGTCTTCTGATTTCAGCATCGACATGGGCTCAGAAAATACATTTGTTGTTTCTCTATGACTAATTGTTCTATTGAGAGTAAAAACCTAAACCAGGAAAAATAAAACGAAGAAAACTTTGCCATGCCAAATACTGTTTAGTAACCATTATTTCATCAGGAATATTGACATATATTGTACACCAAGGACGAGTTGCAGGGTAGAGAAGAATTTGCCTATTTAAAAGCTATTTAAAAACTGAGTAGCTCGGGACATGTATTTTTTTTTTTTAAGTAGCTCTCATGCTAGAAAAAGGTTGGAGACTCCTGATCTAGTCCAAAGTGTGTCTCCTTGATATGGGGTGTGCAACTGCAAACATGATCAACATAGAAAATCATAGGCTATGACTTAAACAGTCAAAGAGTTCTCAAAATAGGCATACTGGTTTCAGTAATGCCAATGGTTTTCCACAGTAGTCCAGGGCTCTACAGTGTGAGTATTTCACTCGCATTTGCCCCTAAAAATAGATGTGGGAACTGGAAAAATTATTTTACGAGCACAGTGTGCAATTAAAGATTACAACCTACTGTAATCTATTTTTCCCCCGCTGCTAATTGTTTAAAAACTACAAGTCCCACATTCCACAAGCGGCATGCGCCAACCACAGTAGAGTTTTCTGTGATGACGCAGTCCAGTCAGAGAAAGGTGAACTGGAAAATAGTACCAGTATAGGCTATAATTAACATGTAGACATCGCTAAAAATGAAGCCCATTCAATTTTAAGCGAAAAAGAGACGAGGAGAAAGAGGAATCCGGCGAGGGGGATTAGCAACTAATGAAGTCTCTTCACAAGGTTTACCTGAGGAGGCTAACGTTGACATGGCGGCTAACGTTAGGGATGCTGAGAACAACGTTAGCGAAGCTATCGTGACCCCCGTGGTCACTAGCCGGTGGAGGGAGAACATATAACGTGAACTCACGTAAACTCGTACATCGCCTTGGTCCGTACAATTGCCCTTATTTTAGCGCCCTAAAAACGTAATACTTCCAGATCAACTGTAATATCAATACCATTGTAAAGCACAATTTCTCCCCTTTCCAACAAAATCAATTACACGACCTAAACACTGCCCGTTTCTGCATAACTCAAGCAGGCAATGACCCCGTCGGGTCTTTTTAAAAATGGCGGGTAGGGAAGCGAAACTAATGCGTGATAGTGAGAAGGACAGATGTCGTGTGGGAAAATTGCTTTTTTCACTGGATCTGTCCAACTTATCACCTTATCGCCTCTAAAATGTAAATAAAACACTATAAAGAGTTTATATAATGTGTCATTACATACCTATTTGAAGGTTTGTGTCGAATTTGAATCGGGTTTTTAGGGCGGTGCTAAAGTGATCTTAGAAGTAAACAGAGGCTTTGAGAATGATGATCGCATGCAATGACGAAAAAAATTACTAGGTATCCCCCCTTACCCCCGCCACTGTCCATTTCTTGTTTTTAAACGATGAGAGAAGTGCTACATCTGGTGGAGAGAGATTGTAAGACAGAAATAGTTGCTTTATGCGTGCTGTACGTTACGACTTTACACGTCAAGATGTAACGGAGGGTCAGTTGTCAACTTTTCTCCAATACTATAGAGCCATTACCATGTCGATCAACGCTTGAATAGAAACCTAGTTCACACCCCCGATTTTGAAGTCAACACAGTCGCTACAGTCCCATTAGTTTTCTTTGTAGCCTCGTTTGAATGTCGCGGTTACGCACATTTGTACGGAATGGGATGAGTTTACATTAGATTCAATAAAAATTGGCTCAAAATGTTCCCATGGCTAGAGTTCAAAAACAACATCATGTTCTGMAAATATTGTAGAGGGCAGAAACAAGCGGGCAACTTGTCCTTCGTGTCAGGAAACTCGCATCTGAAAAGAGATAGCGTAGCGAAACATAACATCTCGCGGCGGCATATCCAGTGCAGAGATCTGTACCTGTTGAGACAGGAGAAACCATCAGGCACGGTGTCAGCAGCCTTGAGGAGGCAAGTGCTGCTGTCTGAGAAGAGGATGCAGCTGAAAATAAAGATAAACATCGCATGCTTCATTGCGAAAGAAGAAGAACCTTTYGTCAAATTTGGGCCGCTTAGACTCCACCACAAAAACGGAGTTGACATTAACCCCACATACGACAATGATGTCGTAGATGATGCGGAGATGATCGGTCAAATTGCTGACATAATAAGAGAGAGCCTGTCAGCGAAGCTGAAAGCCGCGAGGTATCCTGCCGTTCTAACAGACGGATATACTGGTATATCCAACACCAAATGCGAGATTGTCTACGTACGCTTGTTGGAGGATGGGAAGCCAGTCAACCTCCTGGTCGGACAACAGACCCTTGAGCACTCTCATGCCATTGGTAAGTTGTTAATTTAGTTTTATTTGCTAGCAGAGAATGTTAAACAATACTGTGTGTGTCTGTGCTAAGTGCTGGAATGGTAAATACCACAGAATTCTTGTTTTCTGTTGGCACAAGAGACAGGGGGGAAGGAGACAGTGAATTGTTTGGAAGATTCTGTTCTGACTTCCACAGACTAGAGCTGGCAATACTGACCATTCAGAAGAAAGAGCCAAATGTGTCGGTCGTGTACGATCTTCTGAATCTGATATGAAGGTGTATCACTTCAGCGGAAAATCCAAACGAGAGCTCTATGTTCTCGGGCAAGAGCTCGGTGTGGCTATTTGCACACTGTCTAGCGTCAAGGGAACTCGCTGGATCTCCCATGTCCACAGAGCCCTCAAAGTGTTCCTACGGCATGGACAAGACAAGGACCTTGTTCTGCAGCACATGGAGCACCTGGCAGTAGCATTAACAACAGCGGAAGTTCAAGGGCGTGCAAAGAAGGTCAGTTTTACACAGGAAATGTAATACCACACTAGTTWAAAAAAAAAAATAGGTTCAAGACTCAAATGAACTTTCAGAATCAAGTAATTGACAGGTGACCGTTTATTTACTGACTACTTAACAGATAAAGCGGGAAATGGAGAATGCACTCGTGTATTCTGCCATTTTCTTTCAGACATGYTCGAGGAGCTATCCTCACCATGCAAAGGAATGACCTGATCCTCCCCCAAGCCACAGAGTTGAGGAAGACAGTGACCAGACTGGAAGCACTAAAGCTTAGGGCAAAGGCAGGAGGCATGCTGGAGAAGATCCAGACCATGCTTGCTCAGCAGCAGGGTGATGAGAAGAGATTCCAGGTGTGTTAGGATGAGAGCTTGTTAAAATGTAAGAGAAATGTATGATTAAAATCAATGATTAAGACAGATTCTCAGTGTGAGAATCAATGTATTCGTTGCCCAGTAGAACAATTTGAGGATAAGGAGGGAAATGCAGTGGAGAAGTCTTTACTTAAAAAAAAAAATGTTTAAATGGGAGACAGACAAATGGCCAGACAATTCATTGTGTGGTGGTGTGTGTGTGTGTTTGTTATTTCTGTTAAAATGGAATAACACTAAAGGGGAATCTGAAAGGCTTTACGGACCTCACCAATCCCCAGCTGAAGCAACACATGGAGGCGGCCATCAACATCGGCGTGGATGATCTCAAAGCCAGGTTTGGTGGTTTGCTGAAGGATGAGGGTGTCCAGACCCCAGTGGAGTCTTTCAGAGTGCTAAACCMTGACACATGACCAGGCCAGCCTTCTCACCTTTGGCGATGATGGTGTGGCATACCTGATGAGGCATTTCAAGGAGCCTCTAGAGAGGTAAGAATTTATTTGACACTGCACTGCCATTGAAGACAATGTTGAGTTTGCATATTTGCAAACTCACTTGCTCTGTTTAATCCTGCAGATCAGGGTGCAACATGGCTGCAATCCAGGATGAGTGGCAGGGGCTGAAAATCCTGGTCAGACACAATTTCAAGGACAAGTCCTACAGTGGCCTGTGGGAGACCATGTTGACAAAGGACCSCTACAGGCACGAKTACATGGTAGGCTAACAGTCCTGAGTGGTTATGTATGGTATCCTATGGTTGGTTTTGATAAATTAATGGTAAGAGTTTAAATGAAATTGAAAGATATCATATTTTCCCTAGAACATGGTGGAGTTGGTGCAGCTTATGCTGGTGCTGCCCATTTCAGCCACCCAGTGTGAGCGAGGCTTCTATGCGCACAACCAGATTAAGAATTTGACAAGAAGCTGCCTTGGGGTCTCCACCACCGAAGACCTGATGAGGATCAGCCAGGAGGGGTCTTCTGTCGAGGAGATCGATCCCACTCCTGCCGTGGACAGCTGGCTGACCTCTTAGCGGGCCAGACGGCCAACATACAAAAGCAGCTGGACCACTGATATCCTTTGCGTCTAGTAGGCATGGGTCAGTGTGTGATTTTGGTGGTATGTGCTGTTCCACAGATGTGTGTCCCTTAGTACACACACACAGTATAAATATGTATKTAATAAATTGTTTGTTAATAAACTGTGTTACATTTTTCACTGTGCTCCTAAATTTCTTTGTATGCTCCTACATTTTTTCATTTAGGAGCGCATGTACTCCTTGGGAAAAAACGTTAGCGTAGAGCCCTGCAGTAGTCAAACCCAAATTAGCCTACATCAGCAGTGCAAATGCATGTGTAGACATTGAGGACATGTGATTGCTCTATCAATTATGTGTTGCACTGCACAGGGTAATAATTTAGAATGGCCTGACACAAATAAACATATCATGCAATCTTTTATGGCACCCATGCACAATCCGGAGTTTCAGCCCAACTTTAATCCCACTGCTTGGTAATAAAGCTCAAGGATGGGGCTTGGCAAATGTAACCACTTTCAAAATCATAGCCCACACCAGGGGTATTCACCCTACGAGGTCCGCAGCTTGATAGGTTCTCTGTTCTACCTGATAGGTTTTCTGTTCTAATTAATTGTACCCACCTGGTGTCCCAGGTCTAAATCAGTCCCCGATTAGAGGGGAACAATGAAAAAATGCAGTGGAACTCAAGTATGGGTAGCTGCAGCCCAATATGGCGACGGAGTATGGGAGTCGGAAGGAGTGGGTGTACGGAAAGCCAATCAGCTAATTGGGCAGATTTATTGCCACTCAAGAAAGTTGTGTGTGTCTGACTGGACTACAAGTCTGACTGGACTACAAGTCGATAAGTGCTTCCTACTGGGTATCACAGTCGTGTCACTGGCGGTAGCTAACGTGGCCATTTTTTTTCTCTCACACAATTTTATTTCAAACAGGATAGCAGCCTACACAATAAATAATTWATATTGATAACCATCTAGATGTCACCTTTATACATAGCCTACATACAGACTACTACTCAATGGGGAGGGCATGAACAGCAACACCGGGACACATTGGCCTTCGCAACTGTCCGGCAAAGGTGTGGGAAGTAGCTACCTAGTAGCCAATATCAGGGTGACAGTCACAGTAAGCACAYGCATACAACATCACAGTCACAGTAAACACACGCATACAACGCATGAAGTAACAGTACACATCCTAAATCCCCACATTAAATTCCTGAACAGCTCCAGAACATCAAGATTAAATGTATTTTGAATTTTGTTCCAGCAATACGGTGCATTAAAACCAAAAGCAGATTTACTTAGCTCTATGGGGACTAGGAAACTCAAGCGGAAGTTTATGAAGTAGGGCCTTGTAAACAAAAAGGGAGTAATGTAGAAATCTACGGATCTTTAGCGAAGTCCAGCAAACCTTTTGACACAGGATACAGTGATGAGCATCATAACGTTGGATGCTGCCAACCGTTGATAAACCCCACAGAAGAAGAGGAGGCGGCGGCAATAAAAGGCAGGACAGAGTTGTCTTTGACTGTAGCTGGCTAGAGCACTACTTTCCAGCAGTTATGTTAATGATGGCGAGGGCAGTTGTTCGGCAGGCGGGAGCGAAGGACACTGCTAGGACTCTGGTGGTACACAGCAGGTGGGATAGGTAGCTAGCCAACACAATGGTAGACGGTGTATTTCAACCCCGCCTGTCGGGCATTGTTTTTCCGCAGTTATGTTAACAGCAGCAGGTATTCAGCATGCTGGAGTAAAGGACACTGTGCTAGGGGGCTGTAACCAACAGGATACTCAAGGGGAAAGGAACGCCCGGAATTGTACGCCGCCTTGAATTGAAGGCAATAGTACCTTTTATCCATTTTTAGACGCCGTAGTCAGTTTACACTTCCTCAAAAGTCAGAATGAATCTAACTCCCCCAAAAAATCTCATTAATTTTGACGTTTTTGCCGAAGAGATCTTAGTCGCACAATTTTACATCTAATTTTGTTTGCAGTATTTTTCAATGAAAATAATTGCATGAAAACGAGTTGTCTCTCCTTGAATGACAACAAATACTTTATTGAAGATGCCCTACTGTTGACCAATCACTGACGAAGGGGCGAAGAYTTCGGCTCTAAACTATGGCTTGCCTCCTAAAAAAATGTGCGGTCGAACAGCCGAAAAAACATTCACCGAAGTACAAATACGTCACAATATATGTACGAATTCAACCATACTGTTTCGGGAAGTATGCGGATGCCTTTATTATTGACGTTGTTAGCTGATCAACTAGCCTAGCTAGCTTAAGTATGCTAACGTCAGTATCAAAGTTAAGGCCTCTCTGGCGTTGGCTACCATTAGCTACCATTACACTTACATTCATAATGACGAATACTGAGAACACTGTTGAGCTGTTTTCAACAATACAATATTGCCTGTCCAGTAAAGAATATGCCTAACTAGTTAAGGTTAGCTCAAAGATCTGTGGTTAGCAACTGTTAACAGCTGACGTTACTTACCGAATGACCTTCTTTGTTTGAACGGTCTATCGGATGGCATCACTGTAGATTACGCTGTGGCTTATAAATTAGATAATATACCAGTAAATATCTCAAGTTGTTTATGGAATTCTCAACAAATGCTGTCCCTTGCTTGTCTGTCAAGTCCGTGYTCACTGTAGCTACAAAAACAGCGTTGGTTTGGAATAAACTAGCAAACGTAGCAAGCCTTTCCTTTTTAGTCCTGACGAGAGATGGAGGAGGCTATCTTCTGCACTGTTCTCCCGATCTAGTAAATGTGGAGGAGGAGTTCAAATGGAGTGTCACGTTGTCAGTGTTCAAGGGTTGTCACTAGTTACCAACCCCATGGTGCATTGTGGGTAAATGGTAACTTGACTGATCTACAAGTAATAATGAGTAGTTGTTTATCATATTTATTTATTTATGATGCAAGGTGATTTGTAGATCAGTCAGTCGGCAGTGGCCTCCACTGTCGGCAGGGGAGAACTACTACCCCATTCATTGAACCGGTCAAATTCAAGGCTGACCGCAGTCATTAACTTGCCCGACATTTGGAAAGTTTGCATAGAAAATACTGCAGATGTGACAATTGCCTGCTATGGTGCATTTCCATTTAACAATCTTGTGTTGATCAAAACAGCTGGACGTAATGATGTCACACCTAAAAAAAACTGAATTTTTTGCAAAAACCTAGTGTTGAATAAAAATGTATTGGTTGAAGTGTTTACATTACCCATTTAGCGACATTGGCGACAGCATGTATGTCCTCCCACCTATCTGTTTCATGTCTCAGGTAGCCCGCGAAAGCCAGCATGTATAGAATGCAATAATTTAGTCATATTTGCCACATTCTAATAATTCTCATGTACCAACGTATCGCAACGGTCCGTGCCATGGAGAAACTTGCACTCCTGGAGAGCTGAACTAATTGGATGGGGAAACTTGCCAGCCAACCAGAAAAGCAAGGCGAAGCAATCCAGGCGTTCTTGAAAGTCAGGACAATCCTTGTCCTGCAATGAAACATCGTTTTTAAAGTTGATTTTTTTTATTTTGCAAGCAGTAGGCATTTAGAATTCAATGTGGAGTAGAGCTTTATAGTTATGCGGTGACAATCACTTACGTGGGGCACGTTACGTGGGGTAACTTCAAAATGATTTGTCAATCATAATTTATTAGAAAAACACAGTTTCCGTCATAATTTTCTGCAATAAAGAAAGTTTGAAACCTGCCTATTGACTGTCGGCTTCAATGTCGAACAAGCCCCTTTTGACATCCAAAAGCGGAAGTCGCGTCACAGGCTCAAATGTTTTTTTTTTTTTTTACATTGACAAGATAGTCGAGTGTGACCGCTCAAACAATGGAATATATGTCCTAAAGATGGAAGGCTGTTATGTGGTTGTTTTCTGTAAACATTGCCTGCATTTTCACTGTCGGGGTTGAATTTCGTGGCTTCAATGAGAATGGGCAGTCGTTCTCCCTTCCGACAGTGCAGGCTATTACCGACTAACTGATCACTTTGAATTCACGTTAATTGACAACTCACCCAAATGTAAAACCAAACTAGATGTTGAACAGACAGACGTCTGTGCCCAGTGGGATAGGCCAATACTGGGCTTATAAATTCTGTCTTTCTACTGACAATATTTGTGCACATTTGTTGTTTCATTGTTTTAATCGTTTTTTCAACTACCTTTCTTTGTTAATGTATCAATTCCCTGTTACTTAGCCTGATCATTAACAGTGCATTCGGAAACTAATCAGACCCCTCCACTTTTTACATTTTGATACGTTATGGCCTAATTTAAAAATGTATTAAATAAATAATTTCCCTCATCAATCTACGCACACTACCCCATAATGTCAAAGCAAAAACAGGTTTTTAGAAATTTTTGCAAATTTATAATAATATACATTTTTAAATACCTTATTTACATAAGTATTCAGACCCTTTGCTATGAGACTCGAAATTGAGCTTAGGTGCATTCTGTTTCCATTAATCATCCATGAGATGTTTCTACAACTTGATTGGAGTCCACCTGTGCTAAATTCAATTGATTGGACATGATTTGGAAAGGCACACACCTGTCTATATAAGGTCTGACAGTTGACAGTTTATGTCAGAGCAAAAACCAAGCCATGAGGTCGAAGGAATTGTCCTTAGAGCGCCAAGACAGGATTGTGTCGAGGCACAGATCTGTGCAAGGGTACCAAAATATTTCTGCAGCATTGAATGTCCTCAAGAACACAGTGGCCTCCATAATTTTCCATTTGGGGGCGGCAGGTAGCCTAGTGGTTAGAGAGTTGGTTCAGAAACCGAAGGGTTGCTAGATCGAATCCCCAAGCTGACAAGGTAAAAATCTGTCGTTCTGCCTCTGAACAAGGCAGTTAACCCACTGTTCCTAGGCCGTCAGTGTAAATAAGAATTTGTTCTTTAACTGACTTGCCTAGTTAAATAAAACATTCTTAAATGGAAGAAGTTTGGAACTACCACGCCAAACTGAGCCATCGGGGAAGAAGGGCCTTGGTCAGGGAGGTGACCAAGAACCTGATGGTCACTCTGACAGAGTTCCTTTGTGGAGATGGGAGAACCTTCCAGAAGGACAACCATCTCTGCAGCGCTTCACCAATCAGGCCTTTATGGTCGAGTGGCCAGACTGAAGCCACTCCTCAGTAAAAGGCAAATGACAGTTTGCCAAAGGGCACCTAAAGGACTCAGACCATGAGAAACAAGATTATCTGGTCTGATGAAACCAAGATTAAACTCTCTGGCCTGAATGCCAAGCGTCACGTCTGGAGGACACCTAGCACCATCCCTATGATGAAGCATGGTGGTGTCAGTATCATGCTGTGGGGAGGTTTTTCAGCAGCAGGGACTGGGAGACTAGTCAGGATCGAGGGAAAGATGAACGGAGCAAAGTACAGAGAGATCCTTGATGAAAACCTGCTCCAGAGTCATAAGTACCTCAGATTGGGGCGAAGGTTCACCTTCCAACAGGACAACAACCCTAAGCATACAGCCAAGACAACGCAGGAGTGGCTTCCGAACAAGTCTCTGAATTACCTTGAGTGGCCCACCCAGACTTGAACCCAATCGAACATATCTGGAGAGACCTGAAAATATCTGTGCAGCGACGGTCCCCATCCAATCTGACAGGGCTTGAGAGGATCTGCAAAGAAGAATGGGAGAAATTCCACAAATACAGGTGTGCCTAGCTTGTAGTGTCATACCCAAGAAGACGCAAGGCTGTAATCGCTGCCAAAGGTGTGTAATGGAATTTTAATGTTTTGTGCTTTTCTTATAACTATTTTCTGTGTTCTATTCATGTGTTCTTCTATAAACCAATTTCTGTGTTCTTGCAAGTGGCTGACTGTACAAATTCTCACTATCAGTAGCTGCAATTTGGCAGTACGCCCAGACTTTGTTTTGAGAATGAACGAAAGATATCTCAGTTTCAAGGTCTCAGCTTAGGGAGAAGAAGCCCCGTGAGGTGTTGGTCTGTCACATGTTATGGAACAGTATTGGTCTGTCACATGAATGAAACAAAACGGCAATGATTGATTAATTATGCTAAATCATGCAAATATAACTTGTCTGTGTATAGTCGTATATAAGACAACTGCTGAGACTGCCCAGGCAGAGCTCCTGATTGATGTGTACTATGGTGCATTGAGTTGTTGGAACCTCTACCGTGCGCTGACAATAAACAATGATTAATTTAAGATCGCCTTCTAGTGTCCCTGTGCAAGAATTTCCATGACAGGTGCTACAACAAAGCACTGAGTAAAGTGTCTGAATAATTGTGTAAATGTGATATTTCAGTTTTTTATTTTCAATACATTTGAAAAAAAAACGTTAAACCTGTTTTTGCTTTGTCATTATGGGGTATTGTGTGTAGATTGATGAGATGGAAAACACGATTTAATCAATTTTAAAATAAGGCTGTAACGTAACAACATGTGGAAAAAGTCAAGTGGTCTTTATACTTTACGTTTGCATTGTATATCCAGTGCTTGACTTGGGCAGGAGCTCACCACAGCTGAGTAGCCTACCGGCACCTCAAATGTTCTACTGAGCTCCTGTTCCTCATATAGAATATTAGCTCAAAGGTATTGTGTATAAACAGTAGCCTACCAGCAACCAAAATGAACAGGTTACTGGCACCTATTTCAGTCCACGTCAAACACTGATTGTATCACCAGTAAATGTTCACCATTAATCCCCATTTTTTAAATCTAGGCTACAATGTTTATGGTAATTTATGTTAATGCAATTCAAACTGCTAGCCTGTTCTTGTAATCAAGGAGTTTTTATTTATTTTATATCATTATGAGTTTTGTCAATTTCTTCAAATCTATAAAATATGGGATGTTTGATAGCACAGTATTTCTTATTGTCTTAACACACTACCAATGAGCAAATCCATTAGCCTATCTCTTGGCCAGCAAAAGCTATTGTTGTGTTTGAGCCCTTAGAACCCCACAGTCCTGCTCAGTGGCGGCATTATGAAAGTTTCACTGGGATAGCTATGGGGTAGCTTGGCCATTGCATTGGGGTAGAAGGGCTACATTTACTGCGGGATGCTCACGGGACCATGGGCCCGACAGAGATCATTGCAGCATGGTCGGCATTTTTCATGCTGCGGGCAGAAGCCGGTGGTCAGACTGACAACTGGTCATTATATTCTAGGCTATAAAATCAGTCTTACTTGCTCAAATTTATTGTTAAAGTTCCTCTCCTCTCCCCAGTTTGGGCCACAGGTGTGTGTTGTGTGCCGGCGAGCAGATTAATAATAAAAAATCTTTATATATATATATACAGTATAATAAAGGCATTTAAACTTGTTTTTGTTAGAATGGGATTTTTTGGAGTGCAAGTTCATTTTACACAGTATAAAGGCAAAAACTACTTTTTTGTAATGAAAACGCATATGCCTATAGGTTTGTTGCATGCAAAGACCATTTTAAACTTAATTTTTATTTAACCAGGTTAATCATTTTTTATTTAACCTGGAATTTTAACTTTATTCAACCTGATCGGTCTAATTGAGATGTAAATTGAATAATAACGTATTCAATAGAGCAAAACATTTAATCTCATGCAAGCAACCTATAGCCTGCAGAAATAAACGACACGGTTAATTTTTGCAGCACACTGTAAGCCCTGACCTCAATCCTATAGACAATTTGTGGGCCAGAACTGAAAAAGCGTGTGCGAGCAAGGAGGCCTACAAACCTGACTCAGTTACAACAGCTCTGTCGGGAGGAATGGGCCAAAATTCACCCAAACATTTGACCAAAGTTAAACAATTTAAAGGCAATCCTACCAAATATTAATTGAGTGTATGTAAACTTCTGACCCACTGGGAATGTGATGAAAGAAATCGTTCTCTCTACTATTATTCTGACATTTCATATTCTTAAAATAAAGTGGTGATCCTAACTGACTTAAGACAGGGAATTTTGACTAGGATTATATGTCAGGAATTGTGAAAAGCTGAGTTTAAATATATTTTGCTCAGGTCTACGTAAACGTCCGACTTCAACTGTAATTGCCGTTTGGACCCGCAGCTAATGGGGATCGCTAATAAATACAAATACAATCAGTGTAGATGAAGGGGAGAAGACTGCTTAATACAGGACTAGTAAAGGCCCAATGCACGTAACTCAATGCACATTTTAAAACATGTATTAAGAATATTTTTTTAATGATTTTTTAGGGGTGCTGCAGCACCCTTACTCCCCGCAGCTATGCCCGTGAGTGAGGCCGATGGGCAAAAAAGCTGTCGCAGAGCACTCTATCACCCTGGCGGGACGCCTGCCTACCGAATGCTCATTGCTAACTGGGTTGGTGTCCCCAAAATGGAGCGGCACAGGTTGTGATGTCAGACAATTCCTCAACCGGTCATGTTCTTCTTCTGTGGGGTTTTATGGCGGACTACACCCCATTTGTCTATTTCCGCCACCTACATGGTGGGGTGAAAACTGGGAAGCTTTAACGTCAAAATAAGGGGAAAAGGGGAAGGGTGAAAAACACTCATAATATTCCAAACAACGTAAAACAAAAACAAAAATAAAACAAAATAGTCTCTTTAATCCATGCCTCATCCCTCAGGAGCCTGGGAGGGAAGCACTTTTTCCATCATCAAAAACTCTATCAAATCTTCCACTGTGAATTCCTGAAGACCCAGACACTTTCCTGCCGCACCCACAATGATGTCCAATTTATTTGACTACCTTGCTACTTGAGCCTTGCAGTTTATCACAGTTGCAATGAACACGAAAAAAATMAATTTTCTTTAAATACACCGTATCTGGTTCTCTTGGTTGACAAATATTCACTATGGGCTGTGCCCCACACTACCATCTCTTCAACACTTGTGTCACTTGCTCTCTCAATTATTTTGATTACCTCCCCATAGGAGATTTGATGGACTGCCACATCAACCTTCTTCACCCTTACAGGGCACCCCACAAACTCTGGGTCATAATCCCCACCACAACTGCAGCACGGCTGTTCTTCAATCCGATCTTCCGTCAAGCGGGTCAAGTGAAGGGCACTTACCATACCTGGGATTCTCGTTGCGAGTTTATCCTCCGTAACTTCCATCGACACCCTGGAGATGACCCCTTAACCCCTCGCCTCCCCACCGAAATCTAATTAGATTTTCTTTTTAAATCCCCATCAAAATCCTTCTGAGTAAGCTAAAGATATCTGTTTTTGCATGGTATCGTGACTTTATATCGTTTATGTGACGACTGCTGTTTATCGAATAATTAACTATGTTTATAATTACGTGATTAGATTAATCAGGTAATCATAACTCAGTAACCTGGGGCACCATGGGAAAAGTTTGTTTAATGAGTTTCCGTTTCCAAAATGAACTCAAAGAATATCAGAATATTGATTTTACAGCAGTCGCAAATTAATTAATTTCCTCTACAGTCTCATCATGAACGTAGAATAATTCGTAAATCTGCACAAACCCGGGTCTCACGAAATCATTCCATACCACACCAATTGAGTTGATTATTTATTTACTAACAAGCTAAATGATAATATAAGATAAACATAAACAAACACACAGTCTAGGCTATTGATTAGAACGTAGTACAATGAAACAGGTCCCTAGCGGACCAACACAATATGACAGATGGGGATTTAGAAAGAGGGCGAGAGAGAGAGTGCACGAGAGAAAAGCACTCTTGGATACATTTGTAAAGTATGCTTAATTTAGCCCTAACACCTTGCCCCGAATGGCCGCTCTTATGTGTCAGAATTATAATGATGTAATTACTTGTTGCAGATCTCCATTGGGTATCTCTTTGTGGACCGAGTTCCGCTTAGGAGGTTAAGCCATGACCTTCTACTCCGATGGCATCACCTCCTTCGTTACTGGGTGTAAGTCTCTGATTGTCCACACGATGTCAGTGTCCTTTCTCTTAGTGGTCTGTTCCCTTGCGCTCGTTTTGTAAGAGTGGACTTCTGAGGAGGCTAATCTTAGATCACGCTGCAGCTGGGTCCGTTTTAGTCTGATATGTCAATTCTTAATTAACAATGTTTTATACCCCCGGGTCACAAAGGGGCGTTTCCGTCTTTATGGCAAGTTCTCTGGGGCATATCTAGTTACGAGGCAAGGATTCACAATGTACTACGATCTCGTTAGACAACTAAAATCATAGTTAATTGTTACAAAAACATTCTCTTTGATCTGGTTATTTTCTACACAACGCACAGTATGTAAGCTTCATGTACATATTATGAAAACGCTTCAAGTTACAATGTTTTCGTTGTAACGTTATCATTTAACTTTTAATAACATAACAAAAACATTCATTTTCATATTCCATCTATCATTGTTACCACCATTTTGGCTGATGAAATATAATGTTCCAACGTCCACTTACTGCATGTTTCTGTTCTGAGGTAGATTCTCCATAGGCCCACCATACATTCCAATCCTCCACACTGAGAGGACAAAGGATTCGTCTGCCCCCCCCCCCCACCCTCTTTTCTGAGCTTTCTTATATATCTCAGATATAGGACAGACACTTCAAAACATACTTCCTTTTGATTTATTTTTGGACTATCTGTTTTTCCATATATGAATCTGTTATTCAATGCGTTTCTATGGGCTAATAGCAGTAACGCCAAATTCAATGTTTGAGCAAATCATTTTTTAATAGATATTTTTATACCTACAGGGGTTCTAAAATTCAAAATAAAATGGCTAAATGATCCTTGGTATGACCATCTTAAAACAGTTCCTTATGTTAGCTTAGTAGAAACCCAACCCCGGGATCTTTAAACAGGTGCCCTACTCCGGAGTTCGAAGCACAATACTTCAGATGACACATTTCTTTTGAGGTCCACTGTCTTCTTCCTCTATTCCTCAGACACAATTAATCAGGACAAGCTCACTCCTGGTCTCTCTAATGGATTTCACTTTTCCCAGCAAACGATTCACACTCTTCCAGACCCGAAACGGATCTCCTATATAAACACACTTATTAAAAAATGTGCATCCCAAGAAGAAACAAATCCTTGTCTGACATACACTTTCAATACTTTTTTATTTTTCATTACATTCTTAGACGCTATTGATGTCCATTCATCTTCTCCAACGCCACTTCTCGTTTCAGATTTAACATCCACTTCAATTATGATTCCCACTGCCATCCGGGTGAAATTCAATGGGTACCTCCTACAACGGTCATCCAAACTTTGATATTCAAAAATCGCATCCCAAGAATTCCATTCCATTCTTAGACGCTACTTATGTTCATTCATCTTCTCCAACTCCACTTCTCGTTTCAAATTCGACAACCATTTCCATTATGATTCCCTCTGCCATCTAGGTGAAATTCAATGTGTACATCCCACAACATTTCTGCCCCAATTTTTTTTTTGCTTTCTCATTGTAAAATTGTATTGTTTTATTTTATATAAAGAGACTCATAAGAACTTACTTGATGTTGTATCTGTTCTATTCATTTTATATCAGTCTTTCATTTGATTTTGGTTGCCACCTACTGGAGCAAACTATCTAAGACGTAGGCCTATGCAGTGTGGTACACCAACCAATGGTAATGACAGGGTGCAAGTCCTAAATTCTGGATACTGTGTGATATATTTCCCTCAATCTATAATTAGGTGCTATATTTGTCCTATTCTACACATGTATACGTGTGTATTAATACACGTGAAAATTGGAAACAATTTGCCAAATCTCCCTGAGACACCCTCAAAGAGGGAGCGGTCATGGCCAAGATCTGCCATTATCAACAGTGACCCTGGAGGAAGAGCACATCAACAGATTTTTTACCTTGTCGACTTTAGGATTCAAACCAGTGATCTTTCAGTTACTGGCCCAACACTCTAACCGCTAGGCTACTTGCCCCTCAAGCTGCAGGCTGATTTATCAGTGTAGCCTTCCCACTCTGAGTTCCATATAAGCTATTCCTTAAAAAAAAAATCTATTTGTCCACGTATGGTTTATTTATGAGCAATTACTCATGTCTGCATGTTCTCTGTCGGTTCTGATTTCCCAAACTTGATCCACCCAAATGAAAAATAAGACAAATTGAGTTCAAATATAATTGACAGACTCAGCCTCTCCACCCATGTGTCTGGTCACCAAGACTCAGTTTGTGGTTTATGTGGCAATTTTCCTAACTTTGCTTCCTTCCCATCCACCCAGCTCACTAGGGCTCTCATGAAATCCCCATGATTCTACCTCTCCCTCAGTATCTCACTACTCACTCTCTGCATGTCATAATATCCTCAATATTTAATCCACAGTAATAGTAATAGTGGCTTGAGAAAGTATTCACCCCTTGGCATTTTTCCTATTTTGTTACCTTACAACCTGGAATTAAAATAGATTTTTGGGGGGTTTGTATCATTTGATTTACACAACATGTCTACCACTTTGAAGATGCACATTTTTGTGTGTGAAACAAACAAGAAATAAGACAAAAAAAATTAAACTTGAGCATGCATAACTATTCACCCCCCCAAAGTCACTACTTTGTAGAGCCACCTTTTGCAGCAATTACAGCTGCAAGTCTCTTGGGGTATGTCTCTATAATCTTGGCACATCTAGCCACTGGGATTTTTGCCCATTCCTCAAGGCAAAACTGCTCCAGCTCTTTCAAGTTGGATGGGTTCCGCTGGTGTACAGCAATCTTTAAGTCATACCATAGATTCTCAATTGGATTGAGGTCTGGGCTTTGACTAGGCCATTCCAAGACATTTAAACGTTTCCCCTTAAACCACTTGAGTGTTGCTATAGCAGTATGCTTAGGGTCATTGTCCTGCTGGAAGGTGAACCTCCGTCTCAGTCTCAAATCTCTGAAAGACTGAAACAGGTTTCCCTCAAGAATTTCCCTGTATTTAGCGCTATCCATCATTCCTTCAATTCTGACCAGTTTCTCAGTCCCAGATGATGAGAAACATCCCCACAGCATGATGCTGCCACCACCATGCTTCACTGTGGGGATGTGGTTCTCGGGATGATGAGAGGTGTTGGGTTTGCGACAGACATAGCTTTTTCCTTGATGGCCAAAAAGCWAAATTTTTGTCTCATCTGACCAGAGTACCTTCTTCCATATGTTTGGGGAGTCTCCCAAACGCCTTTTGGCGAGCACCGATTTCTTTCTTTAAGCAATGGATTTTTCTGGCCACTCTTCCGTAAAGCCCAGCTCTGTGGAGTATATGGCTTAAGGTGGTCCTATGGACAGATACTCCAATCTCCGCTGTGGAGCTTTGCAGCTCCTTCAGGATTATCTTTGGTCTCTTTGTTGCCTCTCTGATTAATGCGCTCCTTGCCTGGTCCGTGAGTTTTGGTGGGTGGCCCTTTCTTGACAGGTTTGTTGTGATGCCATATTCTTAAACGTTTTTAATCATGGATTTAATGGTGCTCCATGGGATGTTCAAAGTTTGGGATATTTTTTAATAACCCATCCCTGATATGTACTTCTCCACAACTTCGTCCCTGACCTGTTTGGAGAGCTCCTTGGTCTTCATGGTGCCGCTTGCTTGGTGGTGCCCCTTGCTTAGTGGTGTTACAGACTCTGGGGCCTTTCATAACAGGTGTATATATACTCAGATCATGTGACACTTAAATAAAATCCACCTGTGTGCAATCTAACTAATTATGTGACTTCTGAAAGTAAGTGGTTGCACCAGATCTTATTTAGGGGCTTCATAGCAAAGGGGGTGAATACAAATGCACGCACCACATTCCGTGTTACATTTTTTTGAATTTCTTGAAACAAGTAATTTTTTTAATTTCATGTCACCAATTTGAACTTTTTTGTGTATGTCCATTACATGAAATCCAAATAAAAATCAATTTAAATTACAGATTGTAATGCAACAAAATAGGAAAAACGCCAAGGGGGATGAATACTTTTGCAAGGCTCTGTAGTGACACTAGCTATTACTGTAGTTTAAAGCAATGTTTCCCAAACTCAGTCACCCCCCCCCCCCCTCCCCCAGGTGCACATTTCGTTTTTTTGCATGAGCACTACAGGTCTGATTCAGATAACGAAAACGTGCACCCAGGGGCCCCAGGACCGAGTTTGGGAAACCCTGGCTTAAAGCATTCCATTCTCATGGCAGACAGTGGGATAGTAAGTAGGTATGACACGAAAGGCAGCTTGTCTGTTTCTGTTTTTATTGACATAAAACTAGAGGCCACATTTTTGGTTGTCTAATTGTTCTGTTGTTTGTCTAATTTTTCTGCCACTTTTGCTTGCATGGATTATCTTGTTTTGTTTGTAGTACCTTATCCTTGTCTAAATATGTCTGATGTCTAAATCTTGATATATAAGAAAAAAAGAAATCATTCTCATTGTTTATGTGTAACTCTGTGTTGTTGTTTTTGTCACTGTCACGACTCCCGCCGAAGTCGGCCCCTCTCCTTGTTCGGGCGGCGCTTGACGTCACTGGTCTTCTAGCCATCGTCGCTTTCATTTTCCATTTGTTTTGTCTTGTTTTTCCGCACACCTGTTTTTACATCCCCTCATCACTCTACGTGTATATTATCCTCTGTTCCCCCCCCATGTCTGTGTGTGTAATTGTTCGTTATGTGTCGTGTGTGATGCGTCATGCTGGTTTTTCGCCGGGTCTTGTTTGGAACCCGTGGGATTGTATGCTGTACATTATTTGTGTGACGAGGGCGCTATTCGCTTTTGCCTTTGGCGGAAGTGTCGTTGTGCAGTTGCGTCCTACTGTTTTCCTTCTGCGAAAGTGTGCCTGTTCACTCATCTCTGCTCTCCTGCACCTGACTTCAGTTAACCAGTTGCGCACACTGTTGACAGTCGCACTGCTTTGCTTTATCTTGGCCAGGTCGCAGTTGTAAATGAGAACTTGTTCTCAACTGGCCTACCTGGTTAAATAAAGGTGAAATAAAGGTGAAATAAATAAAAATTCAGTTTTTACGTAACCCTTGAATAACAGCTTAGTGCAAGAGTTGCTTGAATCAGCCTTATCTGAAAATCATTGTGAAAGATTTCAGCAGCATAAAAAAATCACATCAAATCATGTTTTATTGGTCACATACACATAGTTAGCAGATGTTAATGCGAGTGTAGAGAAATGCTTGTGCTTCTAGTTCCGACAATGCAATAATATCTAACAAGTAATCTAACAAATTCACAACAACTTATACATAAGTGTTGTTGTTTCCTACCTTCACCACCTGGGGGCGGCCCGTCAGAAGGTCCAGGTCCCAGTTGCACTTGGCGGGGTCGAGACCCAGGGTCTTAATGATGAGTTTGGAGGGTACTATGGTGTTAAATGCTATGGTGTTAAATGCTACAGTAATCCGTGATTGACTGTAGACCCTGCCACATAAGTCTCGTGTTTGAGCCGTTGAATCGGAATAGCTGCACTGTTTTTATTCGGTCATGTTTCCAGTCACCTTGCCATGAGTAAAAGCGGTGGTTCGCGCTTTCAGTTTTGCGCGAATGCTGCCATCAATCCACGGTTTCTGGTTAGGAAAGGTTTTAATAGAATTTAGGAAGTCATGTTCTCCGGTTAGCTTTGTTAAAATCCCCAGCTACAATCAATGCAGCCTCAGGATGTATGGTTTACAGTTAACATAGAGTCCAGTGAAGTTCTCTCAGGGCCGATGAGGTATCTGCTTTGGGGGATATACATGGCTGTGACTATAATAGAAGAGAATTCTCTAGGAAGATAATGCGGTCGGCATTTGATTGTAAGGAATTCTAGGTCAGGTGAACAAAAGGACTTGAGTTCCTGTATGTTGTTGCGATTACACCATGAGTCGTTAATCATAAGGCATCATAAGGCCCTTCTTCTTACCTGAGAGATGTTTGTTTCTGTCGGAGCGATGCATGAATAAACCGAGTGGCTGTCCCGACTCTGACAACATATCCCAAGTGAGCCATGTTTCCGTAAAACAGAGAATGTTACAATCTCTGATGTCTCTCTGGAAAGCAACTTGTGCCCTAATTTCGTCCACCTTGTTATCTAGAGATTGGACATTGGCGAGTAATATGCTCGGGAGCGGTGAATGGTGTGCTCGCCTTCTCAGTCTGACCAGTAGGCCGCTCCATCTGCCTCTCCTGCGGCGACCGCATTGTTTTGGGTCGGGTTCTGGGTTAAGATCCCATGTCCAGGGTGGAGGTTCAAACAAAGGATTCACTTCTGGAAAAACGTATTCCTGGTCGTAATGTTGGTAAGTTGACATCGCTTTTATATTCAATAGTTCTTCCCGGCTGTATGTAATAACACTTGATGTTTTCTGGGCTAACAATGTAAGAAATAATACATAAAAACAAAACAAATAACTGCATAGTTTCCTAAGGACCTGAAGCGAGGCGACCATCTCTGTCGGCGCCATCTTGGACATTCTCTCTTTTTATTTTTTGTGTTTGATTTAGGAAACTTTATCAAATAACCTCTTTACATTTGCACTGAAGGAGATATCCCTTTGGCACATAAATTATGGAGGAGCCAGAGGAGCACAGGGAGATCTGCCATGTCTCTGCAGTTGTGAAATCAAACTCCCTCAGGACAAACAATCATGCATGTTTTCTTACCCTCTCCCATGTTGAGAATCTTGAGTTCTCCCTGGTCCAATAAATGATTGTGTCACCCTCTATCACAGTTTGTAAAGTGGGAAAGATCAATGACCTTTTGATGAGGAAACAGAAATGATTCTACACCTATCAACATAGTAATTCCCATTTGGAAAAATAGTTATATCAGTTGTAATGTCTATCTTTTGAGCTTTCTTGGCTCGGGTACCTTCACTCCCAAACATGACAAAAATACCACAGAGCAGTGCTCATTGAAGCAGAGTACTCATTTACCCCCCCTCATTCGTTCCACCTCCTCTGGGTAGCATTTTACAGTTGTCTGGGTTACATTAGCTCTTCCAAAATGGAAGAGAACAATTACAGTCATGGTCGATCTGAAGACATGTAACCAATGGGCGACTGACTGTACACTGAATAGGAAGGAAGACAAAGTTCAGAGTGAATTAAAGTTGATGATGTCAAGTCAACATCACACGCTCATGTTTGCCTTAGGCTTTTCTGTGAAATAATTAGAGGAAGTATACAATGGTTCACATCCATGTACATTATGCTTCACATAATTGTAGCTTATGGGTTTTAAGTGGAATTTTCCCTTTTTTCTTGGAAGAAAAGAAACATACAAGCAGTAAATCAGCATGACAATTCAGTTTTACGAACTCATTCCAATGTGTTTTGAATCATTCATCACCCTCGTTGTATATCTCTGTTGTTATTCCTTGAGGAACATACCAATGTTTCCTGTGTGCTCTATGGGATGACTGATGAGGAATTCATCCCAATCCTTATTATCATTAATTTAACGACACAATACCAGATATAATACATCATCCCAATTCCCTCTGGTTATGCAACTGGATGCCAAGATTTGTCGAGACATGTCGATGTTTGTTTACTGGAAACTGATATATGGTTCATTTTACAACTCCTATGTGAAAGCTCTTTGTTTGGCCGTACCAGAACTTTCACAAACTAGACACATGCACATGCTCACGCACGCACGCACGCACGCGCACACACACACGCACACGCACACGCAACACGCACACACACACACACACACACACACACACACACACACACACACACACACACACACACACACACACACACACGAGAACTCATTTATCATGGCATCTCTCTGGATTGGGTATGGGTCTTTGCATTCTGGCCAAGAAATCTGACTGAAAGATGATTAGCCTAAGTATTGATCAAATCTGTTTTTCTTATGTTCAATGCCAAACCTGAATGTGCCAGAGTGGACTGAGCATGTCAAGACTCCATGGATCTGGAGGGAGAGAAAGAGCAGTATTAGAGTAATGTGACGTGACTGAGACACAGACATGGCTGTACATGTTGCCGTCTCTCCACACAAAAGAACGACAAATCTTACCCATAACCACTTCCATCTTATCATCTTCCACTGGCTGATGGCAAATCCTAAAACCGCTCCATCTCTGCACCAAAACACCTTGACACCGTGGGCAGTTAAGTTTGAACCTCATATGTTTTATGTTATTATTATTATTTTTATTTTACCTTTATTTAACTAGGCAAGTCAGTTTAAGAACAAATTCTTATTTTCAATGACGGCCTAGGAACAGTGGGTTAATTGCCTTGTTCAGGGGCAAAACGACAGATTTTTACCTTGTCAGCTCGGGGATTCGATCTTTTAACCTTCCGGTTACTAGTCCAACGCTCTAACCACTAGGCTACCTGCCGCCCCAATGTGTCTTGTATAGACCAATTCGGCACCACACAAAATGTTCCCTCAGGGAATTTGAATTGACATTTTTAGACAGGTGTAGACAACCAAAAGACAAATTGGGATCTGATTGTGATCAGTTCTTCCTGCCCACCTCTGGAGGTAGTCAGGCACACATTGTCTGGATATCTTACAGGTGTAGACAGATCTGGACAGTAAAACCATTTAAATCATAATTCCACCATCTAAAATCATTGACAGGTGGCACCATTTATTTTATGGCATCAATATGTGTCAAAATCAATATTATTTTGAAAGAATACCTGTCAAATGATTTGCGTACAGGGAGGGACCAGGAAATCTGGTCACAATGGGGACACAATGGATGGATAAGAGACACATTTTAATACCATGAGTAGCCGCATGTCTGAAAATGTGGGAACAATTAGAATGTGGACAGGATCAGGACACAGGACACATATTAGAACCAGGTATGAATGAAGCTTGGGACTGGGAAGTGCAGTAGTCTTTTGAAAGTGAACTGAAGTGGACAAAAAATGCTCTGCTCCACTTCTTTGTATAGAAAAAAGAGCCTCTCACATACTGACATGCCCCCTCACGTCATAATCTAAACCATTTTGTGCAGATTACACTCCCCCACAGCGCAAGGAATGGGACATACAGCCAGACTGGAGCTACAGCCAGGACTCCCATTATCAGGCATCAAACAAGGTAACCATGCCTCTCTTTTTCTCTCTTTCTCAAACAAAAAGAACAGTTATTTTTCTTTCTTTTGACATTCTATACATCTATTCAAGTTGATTAGAATTAGTCATACTTTCACATTCTCTCTCTCTCACTCAGACAAACTGACTAAAAAGCATGTCTGTGAATTTTGAACATGAGTAATTTCCTGTGTGTTGCTTTCTTCTTGGGAATAGCAACCAAACCACCCAAAGTTTCATTATAGAAGTACACAGAGGTTTTGGTTCAGCTGCTATTTCTTGCCAAGGGGCAAAGACAAAATCTCTATTAGATGGTGCATTCTCAACTGTTTCCATTTCTATTATGGTGAAGCTGGCATTTTGATTGTAATATGATGAATATTATTAGGACTTATTTGGATTGTGTGACTAAGTTACTCAACACAGAAAATGGACAATGATTATCATCATATTCGTTCACTATATCATTGTCAATCAAAACAGGTGCCAAGTGTGGACGACACATAACAGTGTTATCCCTAGGTAGTCATTTATCTACAGTTGAAGTCGGAAGTTTAATTGGAGTAATTCAAACTCGTTTTTCAACCACTCCACAAATTTCTTGTTAACAAACTATAGTTTTGGCAAGTCGGTTAGAACATCTACTTTGTGCATGACACAAGTAATGTTTCCAACAATTGTTTACAGATAGATTATTTCACTGTATCACAATTCCGGTGGGTCAAAAGTTTACATACACTAAGTTGACTGTGCCTTTAAACAGCTTGGAAAACTCCAGAAAATGATGTCATGGCTTTAGAAGCTTCCGATCGGCTAATTGACATCATTTGAGTCAATTTGAGGTGTACCTGTGGATGTATTTCAAGGCCTACATTCAAACTCGGTGCCTCTTTGCTTGACATCTTGGGAAAATAAAAAGAAATCAGCCAAGACCTCAGAAAAAAAATTATGTGAATATATTGAAGCAACATTGAAAGACATCAGTCAGGAAGTTAAAGCTTGGCCGCAAATGGGTCTTCCAATTGGACAATGACCCAAGCATACTTCTAAAGTTGTGGCAAAATGGCTTAAGGGCAACAAAGTCAAGGTATTGGAGTGGCCATCACAAAGCCCTGACCTCAATCATATAGACAATTTGTGGGCCAGAACTGAAAAAGCGTGTGCGAGCAAGGAGGCCTACAAACCTGACTCGGTTACACCAGCTCTGTCAGGAGGAATGGGCCAAAATTTTGTGGRAAAGCTTGTGGAAGGCTACCCGAAACGTTTGATCCAAGTTTAACAATTTAAAGGCAATACTACCAAATACTAATTGAGTGTATGTAAACTTCTGACCCACTGGGAATGTGATGAAAGAAATAAAAGCTGAAATAAATCACTCTACTATTATTCTGACATTTCACATTCTTAAAATAAAGTAATGATCCTAACTGACCTAAGATAGGGAATTTTTACTAGGATTAAATGCCAGGAATTGTGAAAAACTGAGTTTAAATGTATTTGGCTAAGGTGTATGTAAACTTCCGACTTCAACTGTAATTTTAACGTTTTCAAAGTGTCCCATCCAATCTTAAAATGGTTCTTTCTTTGTTTTAAGAGAACAAAGTGAAAGGGCAGGGGTCCAAAAATATAATTTGGACAGCAAACAGGAAATGCTAGTGGGATCTGAGCTCTATTAGATCTGTTTCTTTCTAATCATAAAGCTGTGAGAAAGCACAGTTCATCATATAGAACACATCCTGTTCAACAGTGTGTAACAGCTGTATGCAAATACAAAGTTAAATACAGAGAACAGTATATGATGTCCCAAAAATGTAATACAAACCCCTATGTGCACCAAACTGTATGGCATGGTACTTCATTACAGAGAAGATGTATTGGTCAGACAAGGCCCTGTGTACTTCTCTATGCAGTCAGTTTATCTTTCAAATTAACGTCAAGCTAATTCATTTTGGGTAACCCTTGCACTTAGAACAGTACCTCTACATTTAATGGATTGTTATCTGGGCACTACACAAACCAGACACAGGAAGGAAGCCAAGCAAGGAGATAAGCACCATTAGGTTTTGATGTCCTTTGCCTGCTGATTTATAGATCAGTATTTCCAGTAACCCGATGGGCCCATCCTACAGTATAACTGTGTGACCTCAAAAACATATGGAGAAGGCCTGCCAAGAAAGTATTGCACTTGGACTGACAACTGAATACGGCAGGAAATGACCTCACTTTCCATGGTTCTAAATTCTGAAAGCAAACTGGGATACAGTGCCTTCAGAAAGTATTCATATGCCTTGACTTATTCCACATGTTGTTGTGTTACAGCATGAATTCAAAATGGATTAAATAAAAACAAATCTCACCCTTCCACACACAATGCCCTATAATGCCAATGAAAACATGCCAATGTATTGAAAATTAAATACAGAAATAATACATTTACATAAGTATTCACATCCCTGAGTCGATACTTTGTAGAAGCACCATTGACAGTGATTACAGCTGTGAGTCTTTCTGGGTAAGACTAAGTGCTTTCCACACCTTGATTGTGTAACATTTGCCACTTATTATTTTCAAAATTCTTCAAGCTCTGTCAAAAATGTTGTTGATCATTGCTAGACAATAATTGCCATAGATTGTCAAGTAGATTTAAGTCAAAACTGTAACTCGGCCACTCAGGAACATTCACAGTTGAAAAGCAGACTGAACCAGGTTTTCCTCTAGGATTTTGCCTGTGCTTAGCTCCATTCCATTTTTTTTATCCTGAAAATCTTACCAGTACTTAACGATTACAAGCATACCCATAACATGATGCAGCCACCACTATGCTATAAAAGCTGGAGAGTGGTACTCAGTAATGTCCTTATTGGATTTTCCCCAAACATAACACTTTGTATTCAGGATAAAAAGTTAATTCCTTTTACACATGTTTTGCAGTATTATTTTAGTGCCTTGTTGCAAATTGTTTAAAAGTCACCATTGGCCTCATGGTGAAATCCCTGAGCGGTTTCCTTCCTCTCCGGCAACTGAGTTAGGAAGGACGCCTGTATCTTTGTAGTGACTGGGTGTATAGATACACCATCCAAAGTGTAATTAATAACTTCACCATGCTCAAAGCGATATTCAATGTCTACTTTTTTGTATTTTACCCATCGACCAATAGGTGGCCTTCTTTGTGAAGCATTGGAAATCCTCCCTGGTATTTGTGGTTGAATCTGTGTTTGAAATTCACTGCTCGACTGAGGGACTTTACAGATAATTGTATGTGTGTGGTATAGAGATGAGGTAGCCGTTCAAAAAATCATGATAATCACTATTATTGCACACAGAGGGCGTCCATGCAACTTATGTGACTTGTTTAGCAAAAAATGTCTCCTGAATGATTTACTCTTGCCATAACAAAGGAGATAAATAGTTATTGACTCAAGACATTTCAGCTTTTCAGTTTTAATTAATTTGTAAACATTTCGAAAAATATAATTCCACTTTGATATTATGGGGTATTGTGTGTAGGCCAGTGAATTTTTTTAAATCAACATTTAATCAATTTTAAATTCAGGCTGTAACACAACAAAATTAGGAAAAAGTCAAGGGGTGTGAATACTTTCTATGCGTATTCTGACCTTGAACTTAAGCATGAGAATAGCATGCTCTTCACCCGCTATTCGTTTGGGGTGAAAATCAAACAAATGAAGGTGTGGCGGAGGTGTGTCTACAGATACGCCATATTCTGACCTTGACTAAATTCCCTCATAATTCCACCACCTATACTCGTGATGAAATTATGAATAAAGTCGCGCAACCTATCGGTTCCAAGTGGAACAACATTTACTTTGGTGTTATTTCTATCTAAAAAAAATCCATTCTCCATACACGGGTTGGTTGTTTAGCAACAAAAGCGTGCGCAACTGATGACAACATGAAAACTATATTTAGTCTCAATGTTTATTGAAAACAAATACATTTTCACAATGAACACTTGTCTCTCAAATACATCGTTACAGTTGTTGGTTAGCTAACAGGTGAATTTCAGCTGAATTAGCATTGACATGACTTCAGTCAAAACACCTCAAAACAAGACATGGTATCAATAACAAGATACAACACGCTGAAATGAGCCACCTACGATTCCCCACATGGCAGATTCTTGTCATTATTGCTAGCTATTTGAACATTGAGAATCATATCAACCCTTACCAAAAAAACCTTCGGCCAATTTGCCGCATATTTTCACATGCAAATTAGTTGTGGCAAAATGTTCTGGTAAATTTCAGGCAAATTGTGAACTTCTGGCAAACAATTCTGGGAAACTTGTTACGAACATTCTGTTTGCTGCAAACTCAGTATGAATATATAAATTAAATCCGGTTTTTGGTTACTGTGTGTGAAACATTTAAATGTATTTACATAAATCAAATCACATAACTTTAAATTAACTTACTTCAGAAAAAAATTCAACACACTAAATGTAGTAAATATACTAAACAACATGTACTCTATGTCTTTAACAGACAAAAAATAAATCCAATACAACTTGAAATCATCAGCATGGTAATGAAGAAAATAGCAAAGACTGGATATTTCCAAAATAAATTGTTTAATCTTATTATGTAGCTACAACATTTACATGAGAGAAATGTGAACACTATGGAGATGTTGACCTTAGGATGTTTAAAGGGACAACTACAGAATTATTTACACGAGCCAAGTGATAACTTATTGATTAGACAGAGCCGGAGAAGATGGCTGACATTTTACTTGCTCCTAACTAATTGTGTTTTTATGTTCGTTTTTTTGTGATGTTTGTACCTTTATTTTTTTACTTATTTTGTATATAATGTTGCTGCTACGTCTCTTATGACTGAAAATACTTCTGGACATCAGAACAGCGATTACTTACCACGAACTGGCAGAAGCGTTTTTTTCCTTTAACGAGTTCGACGTGAACGACATACTGCTTTCCCGGGAACAGGCCCAAATCCCTGTCATTTGCGCGAAGAGACGACGGAGAAAAGGAGGATGGAGGTCAAGCTGCCTTCTGAGAAGCTAACGTGCAATCATTGGAAAATAAAATTGACGACCTACGAGGAAGATTAAACTACCAACGGGACATTAAAAACTGTAATATCTTATGCTTCACGGAGTCGTGACTGAACGACGACATTATCAACATACAGCTGGCTGGTTATACGCTGTATCGGAAGGATAGAATGGCGGCGTCTGGTAAGACAAGGGGTGGTGGACTATGCATACATGTAAACAACAGCTGGTGCATGATATCTAAGGAAGTCTTGAGGTTTTGCTCGCCTGAGGTAGAGTATCTCATGATAAGCTGTAGACCACCCTATCTACCTAAAGAGTTTATGTGTATTTTTCATAGCTGTCTACATACCACCACAGACCGATGCTGGCACTAAGAGGAGCAAGCACCAGTGAGTCGTCCAATAAAAAAGTGGTCAGATGAAGCAGATGCTAAGCTACAGGATTGTTTTGCTAGCACAGACTGGAATATATTCTGGGATTCTTCCTATGGCACTGATGAGTACACCATATCAGTCATTGGTTTCATCAATAAGTGCATCAATGACGTCGTCCCCACAGTGACTGTACGCACATAACCCAACCAGAAGCCATGGATTGCAGGCAACATCCACACTGAGCTAAAGGCTAGAGCTGCCGCTTTCAAGGAGCGGGACTCTAACCCAGAAGCTTACAAGAAATCCCGCTATGCCCCCCCCAAACTAAAGTATGTAAAGCTGTCATTAAGGCAAAGGGTGTCTATTTGAAGAATCTCAAATATAAAATGTATTTGGATTTGTTTAACACTTTTTTTGGTTACTACATTACATTTACATTTACATTTAAGTCATTTAGCAGACGCTCTTATCCAGAGCGACTTACAAATTGAAATGAATCACACATGATTCCATATGTGTTATTTCATAGTTGTGATGTCTTCACCATTATTCTACAATGTAGAAAATAGTAAAAAATAAAGAAAACCCTTGTATGAGTACGTGTTCTAAAACTTTTGACCGGTAGTGTACCTCCTTTTTTGTATATTGTTTTACTATCCTTCAAAATATACATATTGCATAAGATACATTGGAGAACTGAGGTGGTTCCCTCCTGAATCCCTTCGCTATGTGTAAACTTGATTATGTTCACCCTGAGAAAGAGTACTACTGAGGTTCGGTTTAACATGGTAGTATTTTGCTGTAGTCTAGGAGAGGTAGATGCAGCCTTCCAACAGGGGGAAAGCCAGCATAGGGGTCCAAGGTTTTCTGGGTATTTTATTGTTTTTAGCAGTTTTTTTCTTTATATTTATTACTCTGACCTTTCAGCACACTGGCCATGTGATTGTACTAACATTCATTTCTAATTACTATGCCTAATTCACCTACTCTAGGCTCCACTTGCTTTGACAGCTGGAACTTAAAAGGAATTAACCATGTGGTAGCGTAGCCGAGTGTTTGCTCATCTGAAGTCTTTAAGTCCGGACATTGTTTTTCTCCAAGAGATCCACCTCCCGGTCCAGCGACCATGATAAACTAAAGAGAGGACAGGTAGACCAAATATTTCATACAAACGTTGACGCTAAGGCCAGAGGGGCAACCATCCTTATCAGAAAAGGCACCCCGTTTGTCTCCTCCAAAGTAATTTCAGATACTAATGGCAGATATATTATAGTGATGGGGAATTTGTTTAGCACACAGGTTATTCTGGCTAACCTCTATGGTCCTAATTGGGATGACGCAGATTTTTTTTTCTGACTTCACTGCAGTACTTCCCGACCTTAACTCTCATCACTTGATACTGGGCGGAGATTTCAATTGTGTATTGCATCCAAGTCTAGACAGATCCAGACCGAAGCCCAACAATGTCATTTCTAAATCAGGTGCAGTAATCAGCTCATTTCTAGAATCCTATAATTTGTCTGTGTCACGATTCTCTAAAGTAGAACCCAGAAGCAGACCAGGACAAGGAGAGTAAGACGAAGGTGAGTATTTATTTACAAGTTTAAATGTAGTGATAGAAAAATCCAAGTAGCGGAGCGGGCAGCGGAGGTGAGTTGATGGAATTGAGTAAGCAGATCCAAGGAAGTAACTGAAGTCACCGACGACCAGGTAGGGATGGGATGAGTGTTCCGGGTGAATGACTGTAGACAGAAAAAACGGAGGTAAGTTCAAGGCAAGCAAGATGTACAAAACAAACTCTAACAAACTGGAGGCTGATACGCTGGCACAACATACTGTTCATGGCTAACGATCCGGCAGGGAATGGATGTCAGGTCAGCGCTTATGAAGTGGAGGGGTAATGATCAGGACCAGGTGTGCAGATAGCTGATGGGATACAGGTGCGGGTACTCAGAGATCCTCCAACTAGCTACGTCGCCCGGCAACCAGACAGGGTGCGTTCCAGGACACCGGAAAAAACACTCCAGGACAGAACACAGGCAAAAACAGACTCAGGAAGCGGGATTCGTGACAGTCTGATCCATGGAGGAGGAGCTAAACAGTACCCTTTTTTTCTCCAGTCCACCGCTCATACTCTAGTATTGACTTTTTACTGCTGGACAATAGAATTATTCCTTTTGTAACTAATAGCCAATATTACAGCATGGTTATCTCAGACCATAGCCCTGTCCAGCTGGATATCTGCTTTCCAGACAGTACTGTCACAACGCGCATGGCGACATGACCCACTACTCATTGACCCACTATCTAAGGGCCCAACTTATTTCATACACAGCGTATGACAACAAACAGTGCACTAAACGCTTATCGGAGCTATCTCAACTCATTCTAGATGTGGTCAACAGATATGCCTCTTCTCCTGAACTCTACAAAGAGAGACTGCTACACCAATTGGAATTTGACAATCTCTCCACTAAACAAACGGAGCAGCTTCTGTTTAAGTCGAGGCAGACATTTTATGAACATGGAGAGAAAGCTGGCAAGTTGTTATCTCACCAGCTTCGACAAGCCGCTGCCTGCAGCACGATAGCATTCTCCTCTAAACTATCCCCTCTCAACTCATTCTAGACGTGGACAACAGATAGAGTGGGGCAAAAAGTATTTAGTCAGCCACCAATTGCGCAAGTTCTCCGACTTAAAAAGATGAGAGAGGCCTGTAATTTTCATCATAGGTACACTTCAACTATGACAGACAAAATGAGAAAAAAAAATCCAGAAAATCACATTGTAGGATTTTTAATGAATTTATTTGCAAATTATGGTGGTAAATAAGTATTTGGTCAATAACAAAAGTTTATCTCAATACTTTGTTATATACCCTTTGTTGGCAATGACAGAGGTCAAACGTTTTCTGTAAGTCTTCACAAGGTTTTCAGCCCACTGTTGCTGGTATTTTGGCCCATTCCTCCATGCAGATCTCTCTAGAGCATTGATGTTTTGGGCTGTTGCTGGGCAACACGGACTTTCAACTCCCTCCAAAGATTTTCTATGGGGTTGAGATCTGGAGACTGGCTAGGCCACTCCAGGACTTGAAATGCTTCTTACGAAGCCACTCCTTCATTGCCCGGGCGGTGTGTTTGGGATCATTGTCATGCTGAAAGACCCGCCACGTTTCATCTTCAATGCCTTGCTGATGGAAGGAGGTTTTCACTCAAAATCTCACGATACATGGCCCCATTCATTCTTTCCTTTACACGGATCAGTCGTCCTGGTCCCTTTGCAGAAAAACACCCCAAAGCATGATGTTTCCACCCATGCTTCACAGTAGGTATGGTGTTCTTTGGATGGAACTCAGCATTCTTTGTCCTCCAAACACGACGAGTTGAGTTTTTACCAAAAAGTTCTATTTTGGTTTCATCTGACCATATGACATTCTCCACAATCTTCTTCTGGATCATCCAAATGCTCTCTGCAAAATTCAGACGGCCTGGACATGTACTGGCTTAAGCAGAAGGACACGTCTGGCACTGCAGGATTTGAGTCCCTGGCGCGTAGTGTGTTACCTGATGGTAGGCTTTGTTACTTTGGTCCCAGCTCTCTGCAGGTCATTCACTAGGTCCCCCGTGTGGTTCTGGGATTTTTGCTCACCGTTCTTGTGATCATTTTGACCCCACGGGGTGAGATCTTGCGTGGAGCCCCAGATCGAGGGAGATTATCAGTGGTCTTGTATGTCTTCCATTTCCTAATAATTGCTCCCACAGTTGATTTCTTCAAACCAAGCTGCTTACTATTGCAGATTCAGTCTTCCCAGCCTGGTGCAGGTCTACAATTTTGTTTCTGGTGTCCTTTGACAGCTCTTTGGTCATGGCCATAGTGGAGTTTGGAGTGTGACTGTTTGAGGTTGTGAACAGGTGTCTTTTATACTGATAACAAGTTCAAACAGGTGCCATTAATACAGGTAACGAGTGGAGGACAGAGGAGCCTCTTAAAGAAGAAGTTACAGGTCTGTGAGAGCAAGAAATCTTGCTTGTTTGTAGGTGACCAAATACTTATTTTCCACCATAATTTGCAAATAAATTCATAAAAAATCCTACAATGTGATCTTCTGGATTTTTTTTTCTCATTTTGTCTGTCATAGTTGAAGTGTACCTATGATGAAAATTACAGGCCTCTCTCATCATTTTAAGCGGGAGATCTTGCACAATTGGTGGCTGACTAAATACTTTTTTGCCCCACTGTATGCCTCTTCTCCAACTCGTGAACTCTACAAAGAGAGACTGCTACACCAATCGGAATGTTATCTCACCAGCTTCGACAATCCGCTGCCAGCAGCACCATACCTGTGTTGCAGCTGATTCAACTTCTACCAATCACAAAGAAATCAATTTAAGCAATTCTACTCTGCTCTTTACTCGTCAGAGGCACATCTCGTATGCATGCATTTCTAGACAATCTGGACATCCCCTGTCTAAGTTCAGATGATCAAACCATCATGGATGCCTCAATAAGTGATGATGAAACTACTCTGGCAATCCAGTCCATGCAGAGCGGTAAAGATGGCTGGCTGATGGCTTCCCTATTGAATTTTATAAAGCATTCTCCTCTAAACTATCCCCTATCCTCAGCTCAATGTACAATGAAATCCTTTCGAGACAGAAACTGCCACAGACAATTACCCAAGCGACTATGAGCCACAGGCAGTTTATACAATTTTAAAAACATTACAATACATTCACAGATTTCACAACACACGGTGTGCCCTCAGGCCCCTACTCCACCACTACCACATATCTATAGTACTAAATCCATGTGTATGTATAGTGCGTATGTTATCGTGTGTGTGTGTGTATGCATGTGTCTTTGCCAATGTTTGTGTTGCTTCACGGTCCCCGCTGTTCCATAAGGTGTTTATTTAATCTGTTTTTTACATGTAATTTTACTTCTGGCATGAGTTATTTGATGTGGAATAGAGTTCCATGTAGTCATGGCACTATGTAGTACTGTGTGCCTCCCATAGTTTGTTCTAGACTTTGGCACTGTGAAGAGACCTCTTGTGGCATGTCTTGTGGGGTATGCATGGGTGTCCGAGCTGTGTGCCAGTAGTTTAGACAGACAGCTCGGTGCATTCAACATGTCAATACCTCTCATAAATAAAGTACCGATGAAGTCAATCTCTCCTCCACTTTCAGCCAGGAGAGATTGATGTGCATATTATTAATTTTAGCCATGCTGCCCTGTTCTGAGCCAAATGCAATTTTCCTAAGTCCTTTTTTGTGGCACCTGAGCACACGACTGAACAGTAGTCAAGGTGCGACAAAACTAGGGCCTGTAGGACCTGCCTTGTTGATAGAGTTGTTAACAAGGCAGAGCATCGCTTTATTATAGACAGACTTCTCCCTATCTTAGCTACTACTGCATCAATATGTTTTGACTATGAAAGTTTACAATCTAGGGTTACTCCAAGCAGTTTGGTCATCTCAACTTGCTCAATTTCCACATTATTTATTACAAGATTTAGTTGAGGTTTAGGGTTTAGTGAGTGTTTTGTTCCAAATAAAATGCTTTTAGTTTTAGAAATATTTAGGGCTAACTTATTCCTTGCCACCCACTCTGAAACTAACTGCAGCTCTTTGTTGAGTGTTGCTGTCATTTCAGTCGCTGTAGTAGTTGACGTGTATAGTGTTGAGTCATCCGCATACATAGACACTCTGGCTTTACTCAAAGTTAGTGGCATGTCGTTAGTAAAAATTGAAATATGCACCGGCTATTTAATGTTCTTTATTCTGCCCATATATATTTATAGTACTAGMGAGATTTGGGTTTGTCACATCATTCCTTTCCTGGATTGAGATTTTGTACTCGTCCCCAGTAGCTTCTGTTCGCACCAACAATGTTACCTCCAGCTACAGTGGGGAGAACAAGTATTTGATACACTGCCGATTTTGCAGGTTTTCCTACTTACAAAGCATGTAGAGGTCTGTAATTTTTATCATAGGTACACTTCAACTATGAGAGACGGAATCTAAAGAGAGGATATTGTCCTGTAGGCCCATCCCAGCCTTGTTGCAGGTCTACAATTTTATCCCTGATGTCTTACACAGCTCTCTGGTCTTGGCCATTGTGGAGAGGTTGGAATCTGTTTGATTGTGTGTGGACAGGTGTCTTTTATACAGGTAACGAGTTCAAACAGGTGCAGTTAATACAGGTAATGAGTGGAGAACAGGAGGGCTTCTTAAAGAAAAACTAACAGGTTGTGAGAGCCGAAGTTCTTACTGGTTGGTAGGTGATCAAATACTTATGTCATCGCAATAAAATGCAAATTAATTACTTA
>NC_036851.1:1131646-1166362 GCF_002910315.2 Salvelinus sp. IW2-2015 | reverse complement strand
CAAGAAAAAAATCCAGAAAATCACATTGTATGATTTTTGGTAATTAATTTGCATTTTATTGCATGACATAAGTATTTGATACATCAGAAAAGCAGAACTTAATATTTGGTACAGAAACTTTGTTTGCAATTACAGAGATCATACGTTTCCTGTAGTTCTTGACTAGGTTTGCACACACTGCAGCAGGGATTTTGGCCCACTCCTCCCTAACAGATCTTCTTCAGATCCTTCAGGTTTCGGGGCTGTCGCTGGGCATACGGACTTTCAGCTCCTCCAAAGATTTTCTATTGGGTTCAGGTCTGGAGACTGGCTAGGCCACTCCGGACCTTGAGATGCTTCTTACGGAGCCACTCCTTAGTTGCCATGGCTGTGTGCTTCGTGTCGTTGTCATGCTGGAAGACCCAGCCACGACCCATCTTCAATGCCTCTACGGGAAGGAGGTTGTTGGCCAAGATCTCGCGATACATGGCCCCCATCCATCCTCCCCTCATACGGTGCAGTCGTCCTGTCCCTTTGCAGAAAAGCATCCCCAGAATGATGTTTCCACCTCCATGCTTCACGGTTGGGATGGTGTTCTTGGGGTGGTACTCATACTTCTTCTTCCTACAAACACGGCGAGTGGAGTTAGACCAAAAAGCTCTATTTTTGTCTCATCAGACCACATGACCTTCTCCCATTCCTCCTCTGGATCATCCAGATGGTCATTGGCAAACTTCAGACAGGCCTGGACATGCACTGGCTTAAGCAGGGGGACCTTGCGTGCGCTGCAGGATTTTAATCCATGACGGCGTAGTGTGTTACTATGGTTTCTTTGAGACTGTGGTCCCAGCTCTCTTCAGGTCATTGACCAGGTCCTGCGTGTAGTTCTGGGCTGATCCCTCACCTTCCTCATGATCATTGATGCCCACGAGGTGAAATCTTGCATGGAGCCCCAGACCGAGGGTGATTGACCGTCATCTTGAACTTCTTCCATTTTCTAATAATTGCGCCAACAGTTGTTTCCTTCTCACCAAGCTGCTTGCCTATTGTCCTGTAGCCCATCCCAGCCTTGTGCAGGTCTACAATTTTATCCCTTGATGTCCTTACAAAATTAAAAAAAAAAACAAGCTTCTTGGTCCTTAAAAATCATACAATGTGATTTTCTGGATTTTTGTTTTAGATTCCGTCTCTCACAGTTGAAGTGTACCTATGATAAAAATTACAGACCTCTACATGCTTTGTAAGTAGGAAAACCTGCAAAATCGGCAGTGTATCAAATACTTGTTCTCCCCACTGTACTTCCCTCTTCACAGGGGGCCAGGCAGAGTTGCTGTTTATCCCCTTTCCAATTTGATATGGCTATTGAGCCTCTTGCTGTTGCCCTGCGGGCGGAGGAGAGGATTGAGGGAAGACTAAGGGACGACATAACTCACAAGGTGTCTTTATATGCAGACAATCTTCTTTTATATGTTTCTAACCCTGTGGAGTCTATACCCTATCTCTTGGACATGCTGTAAGGTCTTGGGACACTCTCTGGTTATAAGTTAAACCTGAAAAAAAAAAAGGCAAAGGATAGTGAGACACAGGTTTTATCTTGGACACATGAAACGTAGGATGGATACGGAGGGTGCGGGGCAACAGAAGGTGAACAGCAGAGGGGCTAAGGATTTTAGAGATGGGGAACAGGCCGATGAAACGGGGAAAGTTTACGGGGCTCCACCCGGAGGAGCAGGTCCCGAGTGGAGAGCCATATCATCTGCCCGAGCCGATAGAGGGGAGCAGAGGTCCGGTGGCGATCTGCTTGTCGCCGATACCTGGATGTGGTCTTCAAAAGAGAGGCCCGGGCTCTCTTCCAGGTATGGTGACAGCGGCAGATGAACATTTGGGCAGAGGGTATGCTGACTTCTTCCTCTTGCTAGGGGAAGAGCGGGGGGGCTGATATTCCAAGGAACACTCGAGAGACCAGTGGCCGAGCAGGGAAGGGTGTTGCGGGCGCATTCCACCCACATGAGTTGCTGGCTCCAGGTGGTGGGGTTGGGGGAGACGAGGCAACGAAGGGCCGTCTCCAGGTCCTGATTGGCTCGCTCCAACTGGCCATTAGATTGGGGGTGGAAACCAGAGAACAGGCTGGCCGACAACTCAATGAGGGTGCAGAACACCTTCCAGAACTGGTACAAGAACTGGGGACCCCGATCGGAGACCATGTCGACCGGAAGTCCATAGAAGACATGCTGCACCATGAGCTGAACCGTCTCCTTGGCTGAGGGTAACTTGGGAAGGGGAACAAAATGGCCGGCTTTAGAAAACCTATCCACCACCGTCAGGATAGTACTGTCTGACAGGGGAAGCCCAGTAACAAAGTCCAGGGATATATGGGACCAGGGGCAGTGAGGAATAGGGAGTGGTTGGAGAAGGCCAGTCGGAGCTTGCCACAGAGTCTTATTTTGTGCACATACCGTGCAGGCAGTGACGAATGCGCAAACATCCGGCACCATGGAAGTCCGACGGGAGAATGGATAAGAGGTCAGTCTGGAGGAATGTGTGTCCAGGACCGGGAATGGACAGAGTCTGGGACAAACATCCGGTTTCTGGCTGGGAACACTGCTCCTTACGGACTGCAGCCGCTAGACAGGAGGTAGGGAGGATGGTCTCGGGGTCAGACAGAGTAGCAGCGGGTCACTACAACCATGAGTGTGTCCGGTTTCACGTTCTTGGACCCTGGGCGGTAGGAGATAGTGAAATTGAACCGGGTGAATAACAGGGCCCAACGAGCCTGCCTAGAGTTGAGGCACTTGGCGGTGCAGAGATATTCTAGGTTCTTATGGTCAGTTCACACTAAGAATGGGTGTTCCGCCCCTTCCAACCAGTGCCTCCACTCCTCCAACGCCATCTTGACGGCGAGGAGTTCTCAATTTCCCACATCATAGTTCTCCTCAACAGGGGTAAGACGATGGGAGAGGAAAGCACAGGGGTGCAGCTTTTGGTCCTGGGCAGAATGCTGGGACAGGACGGCCCCCACTCCGACATCCGAGGCGTCGACCTCCACCACAAACTGACGGGTCTGGATGGACCAAGATGGGGGCTGAAGTGAATCGACGTTTGAGGTCCGAGAATGCCTGGTCAGCTGCTGGCGACCATGTGAAGGGAACCTTGCGAGTGGTGAGTGCTGAGAGGGGGGAGGCCAGGATGCTGTAACCCCAGATGAAGCGGCGGTAGAAGTTAGCAAACCCCAGGAAATGTTGCAGCTGCACTCTGGATGTGGGTTGAGGCCAATCCACCACCGATCTCACCTTGTTTGGATTCATCTGTATATGTCCATGCAGTGACAACGTATCCAAGTAAGGAGATAGTGGAGCGATGGAACTCACACTTCTCCGCTTTAACGAAAAGCTTGTTCCCTAGGAGACGATGAAGGACTTGTTGGAAGTGTTCTTGAGCTGACCGGGAAATTACCAGGATGTTGTCGAGGTACACAAACGCGAACCGGTTCAGCATGTCCCGGAGCACATCGTTGACCAGGGCCTGGAACACAGCAGGAGCGTTGGTCAGCCCGAATGGCATAACTCAGTACTCATAGTGCCCGCTAGCCATGTTAAAGGCAGTCTTCCACTCATCTCCTTCCTGTATCCGAACCAGATGGTAGGCGTTCCGAAGGTCCCACTTGGAGAAGATGGTCGCTCCCTGAAGTGGTTCGAAAGCCGAGGAGATGATGGGTAGAGGGTAATGTTTTTTGACCTTGATGTCATTAAGGCCCTTATAGTCGATACACTGGCACAGGGTTTGGTCCTTCTTCTCCACAAAGGACCCTGCGCCGACAGGGGAGGCCAATGTGCGAATACTCCCTGCAACAAGTTAGTTCTCAATGTAGTCCCCCATAGCCTTGGTCTCCGGCCCTGACAGGGAGTAAAGCCGCCCCCGAGGGGTGTAATGCCCAGGAGTAGGTCAATTGCGCAGTCATAGGGTCGATGCAGAGGGAGAGAAGTAGCACGGGCCTTGAAGACCTCCCGGAGGTCCAGATACTCCGCGGGAATGGTGGAGAGGTCCAAGGCTTCTCTCAAGCCTGCAGGGAGACGTCCCGGAGCAGGCTGGGCCGACTTGAGACAATGAGAATGGCAGAACGGGGTCCAACCCATGATAACACCAGTAGCCCAGTCGATCAGGGAATTGTTTTTCTGGAGCCATGAATATCCCAAAACCATGGGTACATGGGGAGATTCGATGAGCAGGAACTGCATACACTCACTGTGATTCCTTGATACTCGTAGGTTGATAGGAATCGTATTGCTGGTGACTCGGCCAATAGAGCGCCCATCCTGCACTCTGACATTCATGGGAATGGAGAGGGGCTGAGTGGTGATACCAAGCTCCGACACCCAGGTAGCATCGATAAAGCTTTCATCGGCCTCAGAGTCAATGAACACCTGAACAGTTGAAACTGGATTTTAAAGAGTTGACTGACTCTCTGCTAAACACTAACAAAAGACCCATCATATCTGTCCCTCTGCCATCTCTGAATCGCAGCATTGAATGCTTTAGCAGGATTCTTTCTCTTCACAAGTGGCTACGTGATTATCAATGGGCATAACTTTTGTTGACAATTTTGATACCTTTTGGGGAAAAAACACGTTTAATAAGGAGGATGGGATCCACCCAAATCATTTGGGATCCTGGATCCTTTCACAGCACAATAAGGCTGCATTGAGACAATTACTTATCAATGACTCAAGCCCAGCTCAGCTTATCCCTACCATTGTGATGCAGAGTTGTCATAATGCTTCAGCAATTGTACATTACACCAGGGGTGTCAGTTGACACAATATAAGTAACCTAATTCATGTCCCTATTAACTGCCTTGAATGCCTCTACTGATCCTACAGCTATTGTATGCAGTAATCATGTGCCTATGAACCAGATGTATACTGTTAGCACTAAGCCGGTGTGCCCTAGGAGTAAGTCCACTGTGAGCAGCTCACTCTCCACTAACATAAAGAACATGACCACATCCACTGCTGCTAAGCTTCCCAGTAAAAGCAATGAAAGCAAGCATCCCGGAAGAAAAGTGCTCAAAATAGCCCACGTTAATATATTTAGCTTAAGAAACAAGGTTCATGAACTAGTCTAAAGAAGGCCAGGTTTATTGCTTCTTTATTTTATTTTAATTTAATTTTACCTTTATTTAACTAGGCAAGTGCTAACATAAAATAAAATATCCCTTTAATCATCACAACAGTTTTCAGCTGTGCTAACATAATTGCAAAAGGGTTTTCTAATGATCAATTAGCTTTTAAAATTATAAATTTGGATTAGCACAATGTGCCATTGGAATACAGGAGTGATGGTTGCTGATAATGGGCCTATGTAGATATTCCATTAATCTACCGTTTCCTGCTACAATAGTCATTTACAACATTAACAATGTCTAGACTGTATTTCTGATCAATTTGATGTTATTTTAATGGACAAAAAATGTGCTTTTCTTTCAAAAACATGGAAATAAGTCACCCAAAACTTTTGAACGGTAGTGTATGAAATGAGTAAAGCAGTATGTACACATTATTCACGTGACTGGTGTTCCATTATTAAAGTGACCAGTGATTCCATGTCTATGTACATAGGGCAGCAGCCTCTAAGGTGCAGGGTTGAGTTAACCGGGTGGTAGCCGGCTAGTGATGGCTATTTAACAGTCTAATTTAACAGTCTAATGGCCTTGAGATAGAATAGTAGTACAGTGTTGTACAGTGCCTTCAGAAAGTGACTTTCTACACATTTTCTTGTGTTACAGCCTAAATTTAAAATTGATTACATTTAGATTTTTGGTCACTGGCCTGCACACAATACCCCATAATGTCAAAGAGCCCCTTTGTTATAGCAAGCCTAAATAAGTGTAGGAGTAAAAATGTGCTTAACAAGTCACGTAATAAGTTGCATGTGTTTAACATTATTTTTTCACGACTGCCTCATCTCTGTACCCCACAAATACAATTATCTTTAAGGTCCCTCAGTCGAGTAGTGAATTTCAAACACAGATTCAACCACAAAGACCAGAGAGGTTTTCCAATGCTTTGCAAAGAATGGCACCTGTTGCTAGATGGGTTAAAAAAAAAGCAGACATTGAATATCCCTTTGAGCATGGTGAAGTTGTCACACCCTGATCTATTTTACCTGTCCTTGTGCTTGTCTCCACCCCCCTCCAGGTGTCGCCCATCTTCCCCACTTATCCCCTGGGTATTTATACCTGTGTTTTCTGTCTGTCTGTGCCAGTTCATCTTGTTTGCCAAGTCAACCAGCATTTTCCTCTCAGCTCCTGTTTTTCCCAGTCTCTCTTTTTCTCATCCTCCTGGTTTTGACCCTTGCCTGTCCTGACTCTGAGCCCTCCTGCCTGACCACTCTGCCTGCCCCTGACCTTGAGCCTGCCTGCCGCCCTGTACCGTTTTGGACTCTGCTCTGGCTATGAACTCTTTCCTGTCCCCGACCTGCATTTTGTCTGTCCCTTGGATTATAATAAATACCAGAGCTCAAACCATCTGCCTCCTGTGTCTGCATATGGGTCTCGCCTTGTGTCGTGATAGAAGTTATCAATTGCACTTTGGATGGTGTAACAATAGATCCCGTCACTACAAAGATACAGGCATCCCTCCTAACTCAGTTGCCAGAGAGAAATTAAACCGCTCAGGGATTTCACCATAAGGCCAATGGTGACTTTAAAACAGTTACAGATTGTTATGGCTGTGATAGGAGAAAGCTAAGGCTGGATCAACAACATTGTAGTTACTCCACAATACTAACCTAAATGACAGAGTGAAAAGAAGGAAGCCTGTACATAATACAAATATTCCAAAACATGCATCATGTTTGCAACAAGGCACTAAAATAAAACTGCGACAAAAAAATTGGCAAAGAATTCACTTTTTGTCCTGAATTCAAAATGTTATGTTTGGGGCAAATCCAATACAACACATTATTGTGTACCACTTTCCATATTTTCAAGCATAGTGGTGGCTGCATCATGTTATGAGTATGCTTGTAATCGTTAAGGATTGGGGAGTTTTTCTGAATAAAAAAGACACAGAATGGAGCTAAGCATAGGCAAAGTCCTAGAGGAAAACCTGGTTCAGTCTGCTTTCCACCAAACACTAGAGATTAAATCCCCTTTCAGGAGGAGAAAAACCTAAAACACAAGGCCAAATCTACACTGGAGTTGCTTACCAAGAAGACGGTGAACGTTCCGAGTTATAGTTATGACTTACAGTGCTGTGAAAAAGTATTTGCCCCCTTTCTGATTTTCTCTATTTTTGCATATTTTTGATACTGATCTTCAACCAAAACCTATTAGAGAAAGGGAAACTAAGTAAAAAAAATATAAAAAWAAAAAAAMAWWTTTAATTACGCAATACCAAAATTCCCCTGTTTTAAAAAGTAATTTACATAATGGGAAAAACCTTATACCCACGATCAAACATGGAGGTGGTATTGTGGGGGTTTGGTGATGATTTGGTACCTCAGGACCTGGACGAATTGCCTTGAGGCCTCTAAAAACTTATTCGGGATCGGTGTCCCTTCCATGGAACGGTTGAGCTAACGTAAGCTAATGCAATTAGCATGAGGTTGTAAGTAACAAGAAAATATCGCAGGATATAGACATATCTGATATTGGCAGAGCGCTTAAATTCTTGTTCATCTAACGGCACTGTCCAATATACAAATCAAATCAAATCAAAGTTTATTTGTCATGTGCGCTGAATACAACAGTGAAATGCTTACTTACAGGCTCGAACCAATAGTGCAAAAAATGTATTAGGTAAGAAAATAAATAAAAACCACGGTAAAAAGATAGTGAAAAATAACAGTAGCGAGGCTATATACAGTAGCGAGGCTATAAAAGTATTGAGGCTACATAGGTTAGTCAGGCTAATTGAGGTAGTATGTACATGAATGTATAGTTAAAGTGACTATGCATAAATGATAAACAGAGAGTAGCAGCAGCGTAAAAAAGGGGGCACACAATGCAAATAGTCCGGGTAGCCATGTGATTACCTGTTCAGGAGTCTTATGGCTTGTGGGTAAAAACTGTTGAAGCCTTTTTGTCCTAGACTTGGCACTCCGGTAGCGATTGCAATGCGGTACTAGAGAGAACAGTCTCTGACTGGGGTGGCTGTGGTCTTTGACCATTTTTAGGGCCTTCCTCTGAACACCGCCTGGTGTAGAGGTCCTGGATGGCAGGCAGTTTAGCCCCAGTGTACTGGGCCGTACGCACTACCCTCTGTAGTGCCTTGGGGTCGAAGGCCGAGCAATTGCCATACCAGGCAGTGATGTAACCAGTCAGGATGCTCTCTATGTTGCAGCTGTAGAACCTTTTGAGGATCTGAGGACCCATGCTAAATCTTTTTAGTTTCCTGAGCGGGTACAGGCTTTGTCGTGCCCTTTTCACAACCGTCTTAGTGTGTTTGGACCATTCTAGTTTGTTGGTGATGTGGACACCAAGTAACTTGAAGCTCTCAACCTGCTCCACTACAGCCCTGTCGATGAGAATGGGGGCGTGCTCAGTCCTCCTTTTCCTGGTGTCCACAATCATCTCCTTAGTCTTGGTTACGTTGAGGGATAGGTTGTTATTCTGGCACCACCCGGCCAGGTTTCTGACCTCCTCCCTATAGGCTGTCTCATCGTTGTCGGTGATCAGGCCTACCACTGTTGTGTTGTCTGCAAACTTAATGATGGTGTTGGAGTCGTGCCTGGCCATGCAGTCGTGGGTGAACAGGGAGTACAGGAGGGGACTGAGCACGCACCCCTGGGGAGCTCCAGTGTTGAGGATCAGCGTGGCAGATGTGTTGCTACCTACCCTCACCACCTGGGGGCGGCCATTCAGGAAGTCCAGGATCCAGTTGCAGAGGGAGGTGTTTAGTCTCAGTGATGAGCTTTGAGGGTGCTATGGTGTTGAACTCTGAGCTGTAGTCAATGAATAGCATTCTCACATAGGTGTTCCTTTTGTCCAGGTGGGAAAGGGCATTGTGGAGTGCAATATAGATTGCATCATCTGTGGATCTGTTTGGGTGGTATGCAAATTGGAGTGGGTCTAGGGTTTCTGGGATAATGGTGTTGATGGGAGCCATTACCAGCCTTTCAAAGCACTTCATGGCTACAGATGTGAGTGCTACGGGTCTGTARTCTTTTAGGCAGGTTGCCGTCGTGTTCTTGGGTACAGGGACTATGGTGGTCTGCTTGAAACATGTTGGTATTACAGACTCAATCAGGGACATGTTGAAAATGTCAGTGAAGACACCTGCCAGTTGTTCAACACATGCCCGGAGCACAGGTCCTGGTAATCCGTCTGGCCCCGCAGCCTTGTGTATGTTGACCTTTTTAAAAGTCTTACTCACGTCGGCTATGGAGAGCGTGATCACACAGTCGTTCAGAACAGCTGATGCTCTCATGCATGCCTCAGTGTTGATTGCCTCGAAGCGAGCATAGAAGGGATTTAGCTCATCTTGTAGGCTTGTGTCACTGGGCAGCTCGTGGCTGTGCTTCCCTTTGTAGTCTGTAATAGTTTGCAAGCCCTGCCACATCAGACGAGCATCGTAGCCGGTGTTGTATGATTAAATCTTAGCCCTGTATTGACGCTTTGCCTTTTTGATGGTTTGTCGCAGGGCGTAGCAGGATTTCTTATGCTTCCGGGTTAGAGTCCCGCACCTTGAAAGTGGCAGCTCTTCCCTTTAGCTCAGTGTGAATGTTGCCTGTAATCCATGGCTTCTGGTTGGGGTATGTACGTACAGTCACTGTGGGGACGACGTCCTCGATGCACTTATTGATAAAGCCAGTGACTGATGTGATGTACTCCTCAATGCCATCTGAAGAACCCAGGAACATGTTCCAGTCTGTGATAGCGAAACAGTCCTGTAGTTTAGCATCTGCTTCATCTGACCACTTTTTTATAGACCGAGTGATTGGTGCTTCCTGCTATAATTTTTGCTTGTAAGCAAGAATAAGGAGGATGGAGTTTTGGTCGGATTTACCAAATGGAGGGCGAGGGAGATCTTTGTACGCGTCTGTGTGTGGAGTACAGGTTATCTGGAATTGTTTTCCCTCTGGTTGCACATTTAACCTGTTGATAGAAATTTGGTAGAACTGATTTAAGTTTCCCTGCATTAAGGTCTCTGGCCACTAGGAGCACCGCCTCTGGGTGAGTGGTTTTCTGTTTGCTTATTTCCTTATACAGCTGACTGAGTGCGGTCTTAGTGCCATCATCTGTCTGTGGTGGTAAATAAACAGCCACGAAAAGTATAGCTGAAAACTCTCTAGGCAAGTAGTGGCCTGCAATTTATCACAATATACTCTACTTCAGGTGAGCAAAATTAGAGACTTCCTTAGATTTCATGCACCAGCTGTTGTTTACAAATATGCACAGACCCCCCCCCCCCTCATCTTACCGGAGTGTGCTGTTCTATGTTGCTGGTGCAGCCTATATCCCCCTATATCGTGATCGTACCTCGTCTAATTTGTTGTCCAATGATTGCACATTGACGAGTAATTTTGACGGTAACAGCTTTCCCACTCGCCTCCTGCGGGTCCTCACGAGGCATCCCGTTCTGTGTCCTCTATACCTGCGTCTTCTCTTCTTGCAAATAACGGGGATGTTGGCCCTGTCGGGTGTTTGGAGAATGTCCTGTGCTTCCTGCTTGTTGAAGATTTTGTTTTTGTCTAATACGAGGTGAGTGATCGCTGTCCTGATATCCAGAAGCTCTTTTTTGCCATAAGATACGGTTGCAGAAACATTATGTACAAAATAACGCGAAAAAAAAACACATAGCACAATTGGTTGGGCGCCCGTAAAACTGCTGCCATTTCTTCCAGTGCCATTTTAAGTACCTATTACAGTGAAAGAATACCATGCTATTGTTTGAGGAGAGTGCACAATTTTGAACATGAAAAGTTATTAGTAAACAAATTATGCACATTTGGGCAGTCTTGAACAGAAATGCAATGGTTCATTTGATCAGTCTAAAACTTTGCAGATACACTGAATCCATCTAGTGGCCAAAATCTAAATTGCACCTGGGCTATAATAATACATTATGGCCTTTCACTTGCATGACAAAGATGATGGTACAAAAAAATACAAAATAACAGTTGGTTTTTTCTTTGTATTATCTTTTACCAGATCTAATGTGTTATATTCTACTACATTCCTTTCACATTACCATAAACTTCGAAGTGTTTCCTTTCAAATGGTACCAAGAATATGCATAGCCTTGCTTCAGGGCCTGAGCTACAGGCAGTTCGATTTGTGTATGTCATTTTAGGCAAAAAAATGTAATAAAATKTGGCTAATCCTTAATACTTCTATTAAGGATTAGCCACATTTTATTACATTTTTTTGCCTAACCATGAATTCTGATCTGTATCAGAAAATTCTACAGGAGAATGTCAGGTCATCCATGTGTGAGCTGAAGCTGAAGCGCAGATGGGTAATGCAGCAAGACAATGATCCAAAACACACAATCAAGTCTACATGAAAATGGTTAAAATGCAACACATTTTACGTTTTGGAATGGCCGAGTCAAAGTCCAGACCTAATCCCACTTTAGATGTTGTATTTTTGTATTTATTATGGATCCCCAAGGCAGCAGCTATTCTTCCTGGGGTCTAGCAGATTTAAGACAGGTATACAATTTTAAAACCATTACAATACATTCATTACAGAATTCACAAAACACACTAAGTGTGTGCCCTCAGGCCCATACTCCACTACCACATATCTACAATACAAAATCCATGTGTACTTGTGTGTATAGTGCACATGTTATCGTGTGTGTGTACATGTGTCTATGTTTGTGTTACTTCACAGTCCCCGATGTTCCATAAGGTGTATTTTTACCTGCTTTTTAAATATGATTCTACTGCTTTGCATCAGTTACATAATGTAGAATAGAGTTCCATGTAGTCATGGCAAGGGGCCTTAACAGCTACCCTGGGGAATTCCTGATTCTACCTGGATTATATTTGAGAGGCTTCCATTAAAGAACACCCTCTGTGTTCTGTTAGACATATAACTCTTTAACCACATTATAGCAGGCGGTGTAAAGCCATAACACATCAGTTATTCCAGCAGAAGACTATGATCGATAATGTCAAAAGCTGCATTGAAGTCTAACAAGCCCCCACAATCATTTTATCATACATTTCTCTCAGACAATCTTCAGTCATTTGTGTAAGTGCTGTGCTTGTTGAGTGTCCTTTTCTATATGCGTGTTGAAAGTCTGTTGTCAATTTGTTTACTGTGAAATAGCATTGTATCTTGTCAAACACAGTTTTTTCCCAGAAGTTTGCTAAGGGTTGGTAACAGGCTGATTGGTCGGCTATTTGAGCCAGTAAAGGGGACTTTACTATTCTTGGGTAGCAGAATGACTTTAGCTTCCCTCCAGGCCTGGGGGCACACACTTTCTAGTAGGCTTAAATTGAAGATGTGGCAAATAGGAGCGGCAATATCGTCCACTATTATCCTCAGTAATTTTCCATCCAGATTGTCAGACCCCGGTGGCTTGTCATTGTTGATAGACAACAATAATGTTGTGGCAGGACTTGAAACAAGCAGTCATGCTTGAAAACCCACAAATGCCACTGAGTTAAAGCAGTTCTGCATGCAAGAGTGGGCCAAAATTCCTCCAGAGCGATGTGAGAGACTGACCAACAACTTTATTTATTTTATTTTATTTAACCTTTATTTAACTAGGCAAGTCAGTTAAGAACAAATTCTCATTTACAATGACGGACTACCAAAAGGCAGAAGGCCTCCTGCGGGGATGGGGGCCTGAGATTAAAATAAATCAATCAATAAATACATATAAATATAGGACAAAACACACATCACAGCAAGAGAGACATCACAACACTACATAAAGAGAGACCTAAGACAACAACATAGCAAGGCAGCAACACATGACAACACAGCATGGTATCAACACAACATAGTAGCAACACAACATGGTAGCAGCACAAAAGATGGTACAAACATTATTGGGCACAGACAACAGCACAAAGGGCAAGAAGGTAGAGACAACAATACATCACACAAAGCAGCCACAACTGTCAATAAGAGTGTCCATGATTGAGTCTTTGAATGAAGAGATTGAGATAAAACTGTGCAGTTTGAGTGTTTGTTGCAGCTCAATTCAGTCGCTAGCTGCAGCGAACTGAAATGAGGAGCGACCCAGGGATGTGGAAGTATTTGGTTGYAGTCATTGCAGCTAAAGGTGGGACTACCACTTAAGTGTAAGCAGGCAATTACATTTTCACACATGGTAATTGAGTGCTGCATAACTTTGTTAATTAAATAAATAAAATAATTATATATTTTTTTTGTTATTTGTTAACTCAGGTTCCCCATATCTAATATTAGGTTTTGGTTGAAGATTTGATAACATTCAGTATAAAAATATGCCCAAAATTAGATACAATCAGGAGGGGGCAAATACTTTTCCACAGCACTTTAAATCTACTTTCAAATCTATGGCATGACCTGAAAATGAGCTTTAAGAACTTTGCAAAGACCAATGGGCTAATGTTTTGCACAGTCCAGGAGTAGAAACTCCTACAGGCTTACCTAGAAAGACTCAATGCTGTAATCACTGCCAAAAGTGCTTCTACAAAGTATTGACCCATTATATGGGGTATTGTGTGCAGAAACATTTAACCATTTTGAATTCAGGATGTAACACAACAAAGTGTGGAGTAAGTCACAAGTTATGAATACTTTCTGAAGGCACTGTAGCTACTCCTTTTAAGCATATGTATACATGCCTTGGCACCTACAAAGCAGACTCTGCTGTGATGCCCTATGTGGGTGTTCTCTCTCTTGCCCTGCCATTTTAATTCAGGATTCCCTGGCTTCATTTGATTGAATAATGAATGTGAAGTGTCTGGGCCTTGGCCTGTCGGTTGGGCCTGGGTCTTTTGTTGCGCTGGTCTGAGGATAAGATGCAGGGATGTTTGTTCTGCACCAGGACCAGAGAGGCAGACAGACAAGCAGGCAGGGATACACCGATATGATCTCGTTCTCATCTAACAGAACTCTTCCACTCCATCAGCTGACGATCAGCTGATGCCTGGGAATTCTCCCTCCACCCCCTCCTCTCTCGGGATCCTTTATCCACTGTGGCTTCTGGGAGTCTCTGTTGCTAGCAGGATCCCAGTGAGGGAAGTCAGCAGGCTGGCTTATTCAATGCAAGTGATTTCAATGCAAGTGATTCTGCATCTCTGGTGTCACTGAGTCTGGCCCCAAAGGGGGGGGGGGGGGGGTATTGGATGGTATGTTTGACATCCCTCAATTTGAAAGCCTCGCTCAATGGTCTCTCGACACAGGCGATGTGTGTCTATGTGTGTTTATGCAGGCACTGTATCTATGGGAGATGCATTAATGCAGAGCCAGCGTGTGACTTTATTTATAAACTTGTGTATTGCAGAGTGGACGCTCATGCTCAGTTGTGTGCCTCTACGAGAGGCAACAGTTGTTTTGGCTTTCCACTCCTGCGATGGTAGTGTTATGCTCTGAGAACTCAAGGTGAAGAAAAAAGGCTGCACGTTATCAGTTCTGCAGGATTTCCTCTTTCTGCACACACAGGAAGAGCGGTGCTAACGAAGGAAATTTCACAGCCAATAGGGTAACTCTGTTACATTTGTGCAAGCTTTGTTATCGATCGTGCTGATAAAAAGTGGAGTTAGTACTGAGCGCATATATTCAGTGCAAATACTGTAAATAGCAGATGGCCATCCACACAGTATCATTTTGATGGATGTTTTCAAGATACGGTATGTATTTAGCCCTACATTGATGGGCAGTTTATCAAAAGCTGCCGTTGACTGTTCAGTATGTGGCTCTTGGAGTATTGATTTCTCTCCCCATCTCCTATTTGTTACGTAAGCAGCTTGGTTGATGTTGATTTTGTTTTCTGAATCGTTGCATTGATGCTGATATCTCTGTGTGTTTGTGTATTCTAGAAGCAGGAAGCTGTGCAGCGCATTCAGACCGGAGCTCTGGAGAGAAACATGGAGGTTTTACCAATGAGAGGCCTTCTTAGGCTTGGGTAGGGAATTTGGAAACCGAAGGCTATATATTTTCCTTCCTCTTTTATATTTCCTCGCCGATTGCCTTGAGCAGAGCAAGGCAGTCTCCCTCGTAAGCGGCAGACAACATTTTTTGGGTCGAATTGTTTCATGGGACTTATTCTCCTCGATCAAACTAGGACACATCAGGCCAGAGTCACAATCCAGCTAACACCGTCTTTCCTTTATAAACTCAGGTATCAACCAATTCTTCTGCATGTTTGTGTTACCTGTGATTTTAAGAAGTGTGCCATTTCTCTGGCTGGAACAGCAGGAAGATAGAACATCAGAAAGTAGTTGCTGAATGTTTCTGGTTCTTACCTTTGAATCCAGAATCACTAAGTATATAAGCCAAGACAATAACACTGGACTGCCTAAGTTGGGTTCCACCACTGAAACTCCTGGTGCCGACGCCTATCACTGGACTGCCTTTTCCCCAGGGCACTGACTGTACACCACTCGACCTACCTCATAACGTCCAGTCATGCTCTTCAAGAGGAAGTTGTGCTTGTTTTCTCTGGTTGGTGGGATTCTCTTTGTCATGATCACCATTCAGAAGAACAACATCCTGTCTATGACTTTGACGGAGACCCATGCCATCTCCAGGACTGTGCCAGGCACCGCTGTTAACCGAACACGGGCAACACCCAGTCCAGACAGGATATGCGGGTGCCAGTCCTGCATAGCGGACATGAAGGTTTCTGCGTGGTTCGCTCAGCACTATGACCCCCAGCAACAGCCCTTCCTCACAGACGGAGACAACAACATGGACCCCCTGGCCCTGAAGTGGTGGCTGGTAAGACCATTACTATTGATGAGAGGGGCCAAAGACTGTGACCATGTATGTGGCCAAATACTGTCAGCTTATTGTTAAAGGTGTAGGACCATACAGCAAAAATTCTGTATATTGTAACAAAAATTACAGAGAGAAATCTCTGACACTTTCCCAAATAATATGTCTGTCCATTATTAGAAGTACATCAGTACAATGTAATACATTTCTACTTGGTAATAATAGTAATAATGTAGTATTACATTGTATTACTATATATCCTGTTCACTATCGTTCAATAATAAGTCATTTGAAAAGAAGTCAAGGTACAGTGCCTTGTGAAAGTCTACAAACCCCTTGCACAGTCGACATTTCGTTGCCTTAAACGGGAAAACATGTTTTTAGAACTTTTAGCAATTATGTAATTTACAAGAATATTCACACCCTTGAGTCAATACATGTTAGAGTAACCTTTGGCTGTGATTACAGCTGTGAGTCTTCCTGGGTAAGTCTAAGAGCTTTGCACACCAAGATTGTACAATATTTGCACATTATTCATGAAGTTGGTTGTTGATCATCGCTAAACAGCCATTTTCAAGCCTTTCCATAGATTTTCACGCTGACTTATGTCAAAACTGTAACTACGCCACTCAGGAACATTCAATGTCGTCTTGGTAAGCAACTCCAGTGTATAATTGACCCTGTGTTTTGGGTTATTGTCCTGCCGAAATGTGAATTTGTCTACCAGTGTCTGTTGGAAAGCAAGCTGAACCAGGTTTCTTCCAGGATTTTGCCTGTGCTTAGCTTGATTCTGTTTCTTTTTATCCCCMAAAAAACTCCCTATTCCTTGCCGATGACAAGCATAACCATAACATTATGTAGCCACCACCATGTTTGAAGATATGAAGAGTGGTACTCAGTGATGTCTTGTGTTGGACTTGCCCCAACATAATGCTTTGTATTCACGACATAAAGTTAGTTTCTTAGCCACATTTTTTGCAGTTTTACTTTAGTGCCTTATTGGAAACAGGACACCTGTTTTGGAATATTTGTATTCTATACAGGCTTCATTCTTTTCACTCTGTCATTTAGGTTAGTGTTGCAGTGTAACAATGTTGTTTATCCATCCTCAGTTTTCTCCTATCACATCCATTAAACTGTGAAGTTTTTAATGTCACCTTTGGCCTTATGGTGAAATCCCTGAGCGGTTTCCTTCCTCTCTGGCAACTGAGATAGGAAGGACGTCTGTATCTTTGCAGTGACTGGGTGTATTGATGCACCATCCAAAGTGTAATTAATAACTTCACCATGCTCAAAGGGATATTCAATGTCTGCTTTTTACCCATCTACCAATAGGTGCCCTTCTTTGCGAAGCATTGGAAAACCTCCCTGGTCTTTGTGTTTGAAATTCACTGCTCAATTGTGGGTTACAGAGATGAGGTAGTCAATCAAAAATCATGTTAAACACTATTAATGCACACAGAGTGAGTCCATGCAACTTAGTATGTGACTTGTTAAGCAAATGTTTACTCCTGAACTTATTTAGGCCTACCATAACAAAGGGGTTGAATATGTATTGGCTCAAGACATTTTTTCTTTTCATTTGTATTATTAATTTGTAAAGATGTCTAAAACAACACTTTGACTTTATGGGGTATTGTCTGTAAGCCAATGGAAAATGGTGCTTCCACCAAGTATTTGAAAATGTGGAGTAGGTTGTGTAGATCTGTAGGAAAGAATATCAAATGTAATCCCTTTTTAGATGTAATTTTAAGGCAGCAAAATATAAAGACCATGCAAGGGGTGTGTAGACTTTCACTAGGCACTGTACATGGATCTGTAATGTGTGTATTCCCAGATATACTCGCCAATTATCATTTTATTCATATGAGGAATTTAGGGCTCTGTTTAATCTTTATCGCTGAAGCGTTAGTAATTCAACGGCAACTTCCAATCGAGTCGACATATGCAGCGTTTGCCATGAATGCAGTCGCCACGAATGCTGAATTTTTGAATTTCACTCACACACACACACACACACACACACACACACACACACACACACACACACACACACACACACACACACACACACACACACACACCACACACCACACACCACACACCACACACCACACACCACACACGATTTCCTGAGTACTGAATATTAAAAGGACTCTTGTATATTGCCCTGTTTTTGTTTGTTGGTAGCCAAAGGTGAGCACAGGCATTATCCCTGTGAGATATTGTTGTTCCACTTCTAAAGTGAGTTTTGAACATTCCTGTCAGGCTTTGCAGCGGTCCACCGATGAGCGTACAATATACGAGGTGATCCAGAAGATGTTCCAGGTCATCGCTCCCCCCGCCAGGAATGTCCAACCCAAACAAGCTCAATGCAGGAAGTGTGCAGTGGTGGGGAACTCAGGAAACCTGCTGGGCTCTCAATATGGCTCCTTGATAGACTCCCATAACAGAGTCATAAGGTATGGCCCAGAGAAAACATGACACAACGCAGACAACACAAACAATCAAACATTCAAAACAACCATTAACAGACATAACAACCACAATAGAAAATCCAAAGAATCATGCTTATCACACCAACATAGTCTAAAATGCGAGAGCAGGCATTACACAACCCCATCACTGCCATGATCCAAACAACCCACCGCTATTCACATTGGCAGGATTAGGCAATAGTGAGCCTGATGAACCGCAGTGACCAGGCTTCAGTTCCAGACACGCAACAACCAATTACCTCATCTCCTGAAACCAGTGAGGCATACCACATGAGCTCAATCAACACCATAATTAGTTAACTATTGGTTAAGTCAGGTGGTTGACTGACTGTCTGGAATGAATGAGTACAGTACACTACAGCGCAGTAGCTGCAGGGTTACCATGTTAAATCTAATACAGTGTCTGATTGTTATCTCGCACGCCATACATGACATGCCTGTGAACTGAAGCAATGTTCTCGCTTTGCTGTCAAGAATGAATAAAGCCACCACATCAGGGTTCGAGGCGGACGTGGGCAACAGAACGACACACCACTTCATGTACCCTGAGAGTGCAGTGGACATCGGCCCTGGGGTCCACCTCGTCCTGCTGCCCTTTAAACTCCGCGATCTACAGTGGGTAGCCAGTGCCCTGTCGACGGGAGAGATCAAAACGTAGGTCCACTCTACGCCAATTACAAGCTTTTTACTGTCACTCCCCAACATGAAGTAGGGGGATTTGTGCACTCAACTGACTACTGCATGGTATGCGTCTGACTGACTTAAACAGATGGCGTAGTTAATTGTTGACATTGTTGACCTTGATCTTGTCCTAGGGCTCTATTCAATCAGACCCGCTTAAGCCGACATCCACATAGCGGCGTCTGAGCTGTCATATCCACAAAGCTGACATTGCCTTTGGCTGCACTGAGTCGCACTAAGAGAAATCCCATGCAGTCTTGTTGACAAGTTCGATCACTGGAATGTGAGCTGTAATCTACACCTTGACTAGGCTGATATAAATCCTCATTATTTAGTTGAATGATTTTCTTTTTGAGTGCCATTATTTCTAAGTAGTCTACACTTTCTCATTCTGAACTTCTAACGTGAGTGGGATGGATGTGGCGTCGTGACAATGATCAAGAGCAGCTGCTCACCGATTTGACAGCTCCAACTTAGTCACACCTCCGCTACAGTATGTAGGTGTAGGCTATTTCCGGTTAGCACTTGAACTGATTGAATCTAGGCCCTAGTCTGTTTTTGAATGTTTTTAGTTTTTTACATTTTATTTCACCTTTATTTAACCAGGTAGGCTAGTTGAGAACAAGTTCTCATTTGCAACTGCGACCTGGCCAAGATGAAGCAAAGCAGTTCGACACGTACAACAACACAGAGTTACACATGGAATAAACAAACATACAGTCAATAATACAGTAGAAAAAATCTTATACAGTATGTGCAAATGAGGTATGTGACAGTTGTCTTTGTTGTGTAAATTTTTACTGTTCCGTTTTTATCGTGACAAATGTTTGGCATTGTAAATGAGAACTGGTTCTCAACTGACCCACCTGGTTAAATAAAGATAAAATAAAACTATCTTATTGTTGTTTTTGTTTCATGTTTCTTCAGGACATACATGAGGGTGAAAGATCGAGTACAGGCTGACAAGGATAAGGTAAGTCTTGTCTTTACTTGACATAATGTTGACTGCGGGGCCATACAGGTTGCAAAATAGTTGGAAAGAGTTTGTGATGTGCCAATACCATGACACATGGTTTATGAACTGATACACAAAATGACACTTGATTCAAAACTTAGCGTTATTCTATTTAAATTATTATACAAAATTCTGAAAACACGATTTATAATGTAAAATGTAAAATTTATAATCTATCTACAGAAATGTTATGTATATAAAAATCTCAAATAACTTGATTTTTGCAATGCAATTACTGTGAAAAATTAAATAAAAATGCCATTCATGTAAAATGTGTGTAGAATGTACTGTACATGTAACAAAAGAAAAAGCTGAAAAAAACACGTAACGACATCTAGGAGTAGTGGGTACAGAGTCAGGCGCAGAGGGTTTAGGACAATCGTAATTATTCCGGTGACAGAAAGAGTCACGCCTAAAACACCAGGCGCATACAAATGACCGGCCCAAAAACAGGACCCAAACAGTCCGGAGAAAATAAGAAAAATGCACATCCACAAAACGAACAGAGGAACAAGCCCGCACAAAAGCAGGCGGGCATAACCGGCTTAAATAGCCCTAACCAAAACCCAAACAAGAAACAGGTGTAACCAATAAGACAAAACTAACAGAAAAGGAAAAGGGGATCAGTGGCAGCTAGTAGACCGGTGACGACGACCGCCGAGCGCCGCCCGAACAGGAAGAGGAGGCACCTTCGGTGGGAGTCGTGACACATGTTTATTTTAATGTTACATTTTTTTATTGTCATGTTGGATAAAAACATTTAATTATTAATGCTTTTTGTGTGTTGCGTTACAGCTAATCACCCTCTCGTTTGCAGGTAATGGTGATGAATCCAGCATTCTTTAAGTACACCCACGACCGGTGGACAGAGCGCCATGGCAGATACCCATCCACGGGCATGCTGGCCATAATATTTGCCCTGCACATCTGCGATGAGGTGTGTATCCTTTGATATCAAGAGCCTTATCTTTAGTATGAGAAGCCTGGTTGAAAGTAAGCAGAATGCTAATAACACTAGTAATGCTAACGCTAAATATTTCTGTCCTTCTACAGGTGTCGGTATTTGGCTATGGAGCCGATCAACATGGGAACTGGCATCACTACTGGGAGGAAAACAAGTACGGCGGCGCGTTTAGGAAAACCGGAGTCCACCATGCTGATTTTGAGACGAAGGTTATCCAAAAGCTTGACACAGAGGGCAAAATTAAGCTGCACAGGAGATGAGAATGAGCGGTGGTGGTGTGTACAGGATGAAACCATTAGAGTGTAGTGGTCTGGTGGTCAGAGACAATCAAATATGTGCCCTGCTCTCTGAAACTAGTGCCTATGATCAACACAAACAACCAAAACCACAAACGGGAGTCCTCAAACCACAACAAAAACTTGAATCATGTACATTTTATTGTGTTACAGCCTCAGAGATCTACAGACAGTTGTGGGATCTTATATAGACAGATGTGTTTCTTTCTAAATCCTGAATTGGCCACAGGTTGACTTCAATCAAGTTGTACTGACATCTCAAGGATGATCAAAAGAAATTGGATGCACTGGATGCACCTGAGCTCAATTTGGAGTTTCATAGCAAAATGGTGTGAATACTTACAGTGCCTTCGGAAAGTATTCAGACCCCTTGACTTTTTCCACATTTTGTTACCGCCTTAATCAAAAATGTATATTAAAATAATTCCCTCATCAATTTACACACAATACCCCATCATGACAAAGCAAAAACTGTTTTTTAGACATTTTTGCAAATTTATAAAAAATATAAAGAATATTACATTTACATAAGTATTCAGACCCTTTACTCAGTATTTTGTTGAAGCACCTTTGGCAGCGATTACAGCATTGATTATTCTCGGGTATGATGCTACAAGCTTGGTACACCTATATTTGGGGAGTTTCTCCCATTCTTCTCTGCAGATCCTCTCAAGCTCTGTCTTGTTGGATGGGGAGCGTTGCTGCACAGCTATTTTATGGTCTATCTAGAGATGTTCGATCGGGATCAAGTCCGGGCTCTGGCTGGACCACTTAAGGACATTCAGAGACTTGAAGCCACTCCTGCATCTTCTTGGCTGTGTGCTTAGCCACTCCCCAGTCTGAGGTCCTGAGTGCTCTGGAGCATGTTTTCATCAAGGATCTCTCTGAACTTTGCTCTGTTCATCTTTACCTTGATCCTGACTACTCTCCCAGTCCCTGCCACTGAAAAATATCCCCACAGCATGCTTCCCCATAGGGATGGTGCCAGGTTTCCTCCAGATGTGGCGCTTGGCATTCAGGCCAAAGAGTTCAATCTTGGTTTAATCATACCAGAGAATCTTGTTTCTCATGGTCTGGGAGTCTTTAGGTGCCTTTTGACAAAATCCAAGTGGGCTGTCATATGCCTTTTACTGAGGAGCAAGTCCAGGCTCGGGCTGGGCCACTCAAGGACATTCAGAGACTTGTCCCAAAGCCACTCTTGCATTGTCTTGGCTGCGTGCTTAGTGTCCTTGTCCTGTTGGAAGGTGAACTTTTGCCCCAGTCTGAGGTCCTGGGCTCTCTGGAGCAGGTTTTCATCAAGGATCTCTCTGTACTTTGCGCTGTTCATCTTTGCTTCGATCTTGACTAGTCTTCCAGTCCCTGACACTGAAAAACATCCCCACATCATGATGCTGCCACCACCATGCTTCACTGTAGGGATAGTGCCAGGTTTCTTCCAGATGTGACGCTTGGCATTTAGGCTAAAGATTTCAATCTAGGTTTCATCAGATCAGAGAATCTTGTTTCTCATGGTCTGAGACTCGTTAGGTTCCTTTTGGCAAACTTCAAGTGGGCTGTCATATGCCTTAAACTGAGGAGTGGCTTCCATCTGGTCACTCTACCATAAAGGCCTGATTGGTGGAGTGCTGCAGAGATGGTTGTCCTTCTGGAAGGTTCTCCCATCTCCACAGAGGAACTCTAGAGCTCTGGCAGAGTGACCATCAGGTTCTTGGTCACCTCCCTGACCAAGGCCCTTCTCCCCCGATTGCTCAGTTTGGACAGGCGGCCAGCTCTAGGAAGAGTCTTGGTGCTTCCAAACATCTTCCATTTAAGAATGATGGTGGTCACTGTGTTCTTGTGGACCATCGATCCCGCAGCAATTTTTTTGTTACCCTTCCCCAGATCTGTGCCTTGACACACAATCCTGGCTTGTTTTTGCTCTGACATGCACTGTCAACTGCCAGACCTTTTATAGACAGGTGTGTGCCTTTTCCAAATCATGTCCAATCAATTGAATGTACCACAGGTGGACTCCAATCAAGTTGTAGAAACATCTCAAGGATGATCAATGGAAACAGGATGCACCTGAGCTCAATTTCGAGTCTCATAGCCAAGGGGCTGAAAACTTATGTAAATAAGGTATCTGTTTTTTTATGTTTAAGAAATGTGCACAAATATCCAAAAACCTGTTTTCACTTTGTCATTATGTTTTTTTGTTGTTGTTGTTGTTGAAATCAGGCTGTAACACAACACAATGTGGAATAAGTCACAGGGTATGAATACTTTCTGACGTCAGTAAAGTTCCTTCCCTGTTTTGTACATGTTGTCATGCTGCACTGAACTAGCCTTATGCTGAAGGAACCTTCAAGAACCTGAGAGCCTTTGAACGACGGGTTAAACCACAACCACAGAACAAGCATTAAGGACAAAAGCCCTGTGTTTGCTAGAGTGTAAAAACCATATATATATTTTTTCTTCTTTGTGAGGACATAAAAGGGCAATGTTTGAGTCAAATTAATTCAAGCATTTTCACTGCAATGGAACCATAAGGATGGATTTAATAAGGAGTTTTACAGTTGAATGTCTTTTTTGAGACAGTTTAGAGCTGCCATTAGTAGTCAATCTATACCATATTATTTTACAGCTTTCATAATCATTTTCTGTATTCCAGAGAAATGTACACATTTACAGTATGTTGCCCAGTATTAGGTTGACCTTCATTTGATCTAATAACATGCGCTTTAAACTATGGAAACGTCACTCATGTTGTATTCCAAAGAATACAAATCTTGAGCTGTCAAATCCACAAGCGGCTCCTGGCATTACATCTAAAGAGAACATTGCCATTTTTTTTTGCATGGAGTCACATGCATTCAGCCTGGGGGGGATTAACTTTAATATTGCAGATAGATTGTCTGCATCATTTCAATGCGTTGTTTATAAGTTCGAACACTGGAATGTTAGATGTAATCTACACCTCGAACAGTTTAACATGATTCTCCCCCGCACAGTTTAACATGATTCACCACGCACTCTACACACACGTACACATGGATTTTGTATTGTAGATATGTGGTAGTAGAGTATAGTCCTGAGAGAACACATTTAATGTGTTGTGAAAAGTGTTTTGAAATATAATGTAATGTAATATTTTAAGTTATACATAACTGCATTAATGTTGCTGGACCTCAGGAAGAGTACAAAATCCATGTGGATGTGTCTGTGAGGTGAATCATGTTAAACTGTTCCCACACCACAGTTAAAAGTGATCTCATTATTTGTCTACTGGTTTGCAGGTAGATTAGGTAAAGATAGCTATGTATGTGGTTGATTGCTGTTACAACTATTTCCGAGATGGACTTGTTATTTTGTATGCTCTGGAAATGAGTGGTTTGTTATTTTTTCGTAATTATAAAACGAGGATCCTTAATAAATACAAATACTAAAATACAAATGAATCATTTAAAAACAGTGTGGTATAATTCGATTTAAAATATTATTACTCTTGGACCATGGTGTGACCCCAAAGACTTGGACATGGAACACACATTCATACACACATCGAAATATATTAATACTAAACACTGACTTTAAATAAACCTTACGAAGCAAATGTGACATGAGCATACTGTACGTATTATTTTGAGTAGTTATCGTCCTTGTTGCTCAATGCACTTTCATACTTTACATTTTAATGTCCACATTGACCATTTGTAACCTAGTGTGAAAATGTACCTTATTTGTAATGCATTTGCATTTGAAATCCCAAATGTATGTGTGTGTCTGTGTGTGAGTGAAAGAAAGTTGAATTTGTGAGTACATATGGTTGGATTTTGTTTGTGTGTGTGATTGACTATAAATCAAGCTGTGGTGTTATTTTTGTTCATGTTTAATAAAAGCATAATTACCAATCAACACACCGCCTCCCTTTAATTCTGAAACATTCTTGCCCTGAAGGGTCAAAATCCTGGCAACCAAAAAGTATATTTCTCCAATGAAGGCAGTAGGATCTGCGCATTATTAACTGTGTCTTAGCAACAACCATTATTTGTTTGTACCTTTCCTCTTCAGCATGATTTTCCAGCAGCAACAAAGAGTGACAACCAATAGGAAAGGGCTAGATTCAATCCGTACGGCTAAAGATCCGTGTTATAGCGCTTTTGAAATTTAAGGTCATTTCCAATTGAGCTGACATATGCAGCATTTACCGTGAATGTGGTCTACGCGAACACAGGAACATCGCCTTTAAATTTCAATTGCGCTATAGAGTGGATCTCAAGTGCACATTACTGGGCAACCCGTCAGAGAGCATCGTTATGTTCCTTCAGATTCACACACATTGTTCAAAGGTAAACGACTCCGACAGATGAAAATGCACATAATTTACTTACTTAGTCCTATTCAATTATCACCGAAATTATCAAATTATCAATAAATAGCCTAATGCATGTCTGGATACTACTGAATGGATTTATTCCAGACACAGATTTATATTGTAATGACCTGGCTAGATCATAAATGAACAAATGTCCGGACAGAGGATTGTGTTTCCGAATTCCCGGTTTATTAACCAAACTCAACACAGGCTACTGTTTGGCCGTAGCCCACACCAAATAAACCAAGGAAAACAGTATCAAACAACGGTGACCCATCTCTTGTTAAGACCAGACGTAAAGAGAGAGAACAATGGCTAAGCATGGTCTTAAACTTGAAGTGCTCCACCCCCCTTCCAAACCCCCCCGCCGCTCCACCAACCACAAGGATGCCCCGAATCGGAACACTCCAGGCATTCCAGTGGTTGGCAGATAGCAGGTTGACTGGCATGTCGGACCCTGCGAACGCTGGGTACTGGTAAGTACAACACAACAAATGAACAGCATAACTCATAACACAAATCTGTCTGTGCTGGTCGCTACACAGCCCCCCCATAACAAAGTCAAAGTGCTTTGGGGATGTCATTGCCAGAGGGATGGATTGTGGGGTCCCTGGGGTTTGAGGAAAAGAGGACCCTCTGTATGGGGCTAACCTGTCCCAGTGCAGTGCCACCTTTCTCCCCCTGGGAGGAACCTGCACCCAGTACACAACTTCCCCTAACCTCTCCAGGACGCTGCAGGGCCCCACCAAGTGGCTGTCCAACTTGGGGCATCTGCCGTTCCCAGACCAGCTCCCCAGCCACAAATATCTATCTATACCCAGGGGCCGATCAAACGCCATCTCTGCAGGGGTGCGGATTTCTCTCCCCAGCATGAGGAGGGCAGGCATGCAGGAGGTGGAATCTTGGACAGCGGAGCGGCATGCCATGAGGACCATGGGCAGGTACTTGTCCATTTGGCAGAGACGATGGCCAGCTGCTGTCCAGGCGTTTTGTTGAAGTGCGGGACTCTAACCCAAGGTGCGGGACTCTAACCCGGAAGCTTATAAGAAATCCTCCGACGAACCATCAAACAGGCAAAGCGTCAATACAGGACTTGAATCGTACCACACCGGCTCCGATGCTCATCTTATGTGGCAGGGCTTGCAAACTGTTACAGACTACAAAGCGAAGCACAGCCGAGAGCTGCCCAGTGATATGAGCCTACCAGACGAGCTAAATCACTTCTATGCTCGCTTCGAGGCAAGCAACACTGAGGCATGCATGAGAGCATCAGCTGTTCCGGACGACTGTGTGAGCACGCTCTCCATAGCCGACGTGAGTAAGACTTTTGAACAGGTCAACATTCACAAGGCTGCGGCGCCAGACAGATTACCAGGACGTGAGCTCCGGGCATGTGCTGACCAACTGGCAGGTGTCTTCACTGACATTTTCAACATGTCCCTGATTGAGTCTGTAATACCCACATGTTTCAAGCAGACCACCATACTCCCTGTGCCCAAGAACACAACGCCAACCTGCCTAAAAGACTACAGACCCGCAGCACTCACGTCCGTAGCCATGAAGTGCTTTGAAAGGCTGGTAATGGCTCCCATCAACACCATTATCCCAGAAACCCTAGACCCACTCCAATTTGCATACCGCCCAAACAGATCAACAGGTGATGCAATCTCTATTGCACTCCACAATGCCCTTTCCCACCTGGACAAAAGAAACACCTACGTGAGAATGCTATTCATTTACTACAGCTCAGCATTCAACACCATAGTACCCTCAAAGCTCATCACTGAGCTAAGGATCCTGGGATTAAACACCTCCCTCTGCAACTGGATCCTGGACTTCCTGATGGGCCGCCCCCAGGTGGTGAGGGTAGGTAGCAACACATCTGCCACGCTGATCCTCAACACTGGAGCCCCTCAGGGGTGCGTGTTCAGTCCCCTCCTGTACTCCCTGTTCACCCACGACTGCACGGCCAGGCATGACTCCAACACCATCATTAAGTTTGCAGAAGACACAACAGTGGTAGGCCTGATCACAGACAACAACGAGACAGCCTATAGGAAGGAGGTTAGAGACCTGGCCAGGTGGTGCCAGAATAACAACCTATCCCTCAACGTAACCAAGACTAAGGAGATCATTGTGGACTACAGGAAAAGGAGTACCGAGCACGCCCCCATTCTCATCGACGGGGCTGTAGTGGAGCAGGTTGAGAGCTTCAAGTTACTTGGTGTCCACATCACCAACAAACTAGAATGGTTCAAACACACCAAGACCGTTGTGAAGAGGGCACGACAAAGCCTATTCCTCCTCAGGAAACTAAAAAGATTTGGCATTGATCCTCAGATCGTCAAAAGGTTCTACAGCTGCAACATCGAGAGCATCCTGACTGGTTGTACCACTGCCTGGTACGGCAATTGCTCGGACTCTGACCGCAAGGCACTACAGAGGGTAGTGCGTACGGCCCAGTACATCACTGGGGCTAAACTGCTTGCCATCCAGGACCTCTACACCAGGCGGTGTCAGAGGAAGGCCTTTAAAAATTGTCAAAGACCCCAGCCACCCCAGTCAGAGACTGTTCTCTCTACTACTGTATGGCAAGCGGTACCGGAGTGCCAATTCTAGGACAAAAAGGCTTCTCAACAGTTTTTACCCACAAGCCATAAGACTCCTGAACAGGTAATCAAATCGCTACACTGACTATTTGCATAGTTTCCCCCCCCCTAACCCCTCTTTTTACGCTGCTGCTACTCTCTGTTTATCATATATGCATAGTCACTTTAACTATACATTCATGTACATACTACCTCAATTAGCCTGACCACCCAGTGCCCCCGCACATTGGCTAACCGGGCAATCTGTATTGTGTCCCGCTACCCGCTACCCACCACCCGCCAACCCCTCTTTTACGCTACTGGTACTCTCTGTTTATCATATATGCATAGTCCCTTTAACCATATCTACATGTACATACTACCTCAATCAGCCCGACTAACCGGTGCCTGTATATAGCCTCTCTACTGTATATAGCTTCGCTACTGTTATTCTTCACTGTCTTTTTACTGTTGTTTTTATTTCTTTACTTAACTTTTGTTCACCTAGTACCTTTTTTTAATGGCACTGTTGGTTAGAGCCTGTAAGTAAGCATTTCACTGTAATTCACTGTTGTATTCGGCGCATGTGACGAATAAACTTTGATTTGATTTGAAATATAATACAATTTTTTTAAACATTTTTTCCATAAAGATTTTTTTTAATTAATCAGTATACTTGAGTTTAACCATAACATTTGTTGTAATATTTGTTCTGTCTATTCTGGAGGATAAAACTGAAGTTGTAACCAGCTCTGTATGTGTCACGTTCTGACCATAGTTCTTGTGTGTTTTACTTGTTTTAGTGTTGGTCAGGACGTGAGCTGGGTGGGCATTCTATGTTGTGTGTCTAGTTTGTCCATTTCTATGTATGGCCTGATATGGTTCTCAATCAGAGGCAGGTGTTTGTCATTGTCTCTGATTGGGAACCATATTTAGGTGGCTTGTTTTGTGTTGCGGTTTGTGGGTGGTTGTCTTCTGTCTTTGTGTTCTGCACCAGATAGGACTGTTTTCGGTTTTCACATTTATTGTTTTGTAGTTTGTTGTGTTCACGTTATTCTCTTTATTAAACATATTGAACACTAGCCGCGCTGCGTTTTGGTCCTCTCCTTCATCCCAGGAAGAAAACCGTTACAGTATGGCTTGTTTAAGAAAGGGAGATACTTTAAAACAAAATTTCATTTTCAATGAGTCGGAAATGAGAAGTTGCAATCTGTATGAAGGCAAAAAGGCAATTTTTGAACAAAGGATGAGTGTTTCTTAATAATCTACTGGAGAACCATTTTGGGTTTAAGTATAATTTATGTATGAGTGAAACTTTCAGTGAGAGGTTTAAAGCTTTAATATTTAATAATTTTAGATCCCCAAACTCATATTCATCATATGAATACACACATTTAATTCTGTCTGGCTTAGCATTCCAAATAAAGTAAAATATTTTTTGCTCATATGATTTAAAAAACGAGTCATCTGGAGTAGGAAGTGAGTAAGTAAACTGTGATAGGACCATAGAGTTAATCAATGTGATTTTTCCATAAATAGACAAGTATTTACCTCTCCGTGGGTGCAGAATCTTATCTATTTTTGCAAACTTTCTATTGAAATAAATTGTGGCAAGTTCATTTATATTTGTTGAGATGTGAAGATCAAGTATGTCTACTTCACCATCCACCCATTTTATTGGTAAACCATAAGGTAGTGTAAACACTGTATTTTTTAACAATCCAAAAAGTAACATGGTACACTTGTCATAATTAGGAGAGGCTAGAAACGTGATCAAGATCTTCAATGAGACTGTGCTGGGATCCAGATTGCAGACTTAAGAAAAAACTAGCTATTAAAAACATTGACACTTTTGTTTTCATCTCTAACCCCTTGATGTTATTGTTGGATCTCATTTTAATAGCTAGCATTTCAATGGCCATAATAAATAGATATGGAGACAACAGACAACCTCCTCTTAAAAGCTCAATACTTTCTGAGAAGTAACCATTATTTACTATTTTACAGCTTGGGTTGCTGTACAGGGTAGTAAGTTGGTGGTTGAAGATATCCCTCTAGTGGTGTGGGGGCTGTGCTTTGGCAAAGGGGGTGAGGTTATATCCTGCCTGGTTGGCGGATGGGGCCACAGTGTCTCTCAACCCCTCCTATCTCAGCCTCCAGTAATTGTTCTGCAATAGTTTGTGTCGGTCTGTTACATCTGGAGTATTTCTTTGTGAAATTAAGTGTATTTCTCTCTCTCTCTCTCTCTCTCTCTCTCTCTCTCTCTCGTTCTCTCTCTCCTCTCTCTCTCTCTCTCTCTCTCTCTCTCTCATCTCTCTCTCTCTCTCTCTCTCTCTCTCTCTCTCTCTCTCTGCTCTCTCTCTCTCTCTCTCTCATTCTCAATTCAATTCAATTCAATTCAATTCAATTCAATGCAAGGGCTTTATTGGCATGGGAAAACATGTGTTAACATTGCAAAGCAAGTGAGGTAGATATATACAAAAGTGAAATAAACAATACAAATTAACAGTAAACATTACACATACAGAAGTTTCAAAAACAATAACAGACATTACAAATGTTATATTATATTATATACAGTTTGTAACAATGTACAAATGGTTAAGTACACAAGTTAAAATAAAGTAATCTCTCTCTCTCTCTTTCTCGCTTTATTGCATGACGTAACAATGTAACATATTGCCAAAGCTTATTTTGGATATTTACAATATTATTATTTTTTTTTTTTTTTATTGATTCAAAAATTGTCAACGGGACAACAGTAACAACCAATAACCAAGGGTCAAAATAACCAATACATTTAACAATAAACAATAAGCATACAGTAGAATACAGTGCAGGTTGAGTTGTCTGTCGACACTGTCCCTCAACTTATGCAGGCAGCAATGTAGTGCGTGCCAACCCACAGCTCTGCTGCGTCCTCCCCAACAGGACGGGTAGCTTATACCTCATCAGAGAGGTCTTTGAAACCTTGAATAAGGGTTTCAAATTTGGGAAAATGACACTCTCTTATTGTTTTATCTTCTTGACATTTTTGTCAGGAAATGCAGCTCCGTCTCAGGTTCAAAGTTGTGCAGTGGTTACACAGGCCTTTCCTCTACAGGGAGCCAGGTTTTCCTGTGTCTACCCTTCTCAATGGCAAGGCTGTGTGCTCACTGAGCCTGTACTTTGTCAAGGTTTTAAGGTTTTGATCAGTAACCATGGTCAAATGATTTAGCCACCAGTGTACTGTCGATTTAGTGCCAGATAGCACTGCATTTGCTTTGTGTTGTGCTTGTGTTTCCCAATAAGCAATGTAGTTTTGTTTTGACTGTGTTGTAATTTGGTTTATTCTGATTGATTGATGTTCTGGTCTTGGAGGCTTCAGTGTTTAGTAGAACAGGTTTGTGAACTCAGCCCCAGGACCAGCTGGATGAGGGGACTCTTTTTCCTTGCTCAGCTCTTGGCATTGCAGGGCTGGTAATGAATATGAGAGGGGGTCAACTGTATTTTAGATGTTCCAAAACTGAATTGCTCTTTTTTGAGTTTTTATTATTAGTGGATATTGGCCTAATTCTGCCCTGCATGCATTGTTTGTAGTTTTCCTCTGGACATGTAGGAGAATCTTACAGAACTCTGCATGCAGGGTTTCAATGGGGTGTTTGTCCCATTTGATGAAATATTGTTTTTCAAGTGGACCCCACACCTCGCTGCCATAAAGTGCAATTGGTTCAATGACATATTCAATAAGTTTTAGCCAAATTTTAATAGCTATTTCAATTTGAATTTGCTTTTTAATGGCGTAGAATGCCCTGCGTGCTTTCTCTCTCAGTTCATTCACTGCCTCATTAAGGTGTCCAGTTGAGCTTATTTTTAAACCTAAGTAATTTTTGTGTGTACAGTACTCTATATATTTTGTACCAATTGAGAACTTTGGTCTAATTCCCTGAGATCTGGATCTTCTCTGGAAAATCATTATTTTTGTATTTTTAGGGTTTACTGCCAGGGCCCAGGTCTGGCAGTACTGCTCTAGTAGGTCCAGGCTCTGCTGTAGGCCATGTGCTGTGGGTGACAGCAGGCATAGGTCATCTGCGAAGAGTAGGCATTTAACTTCTGAATTGTGGAGACTAACACCAGGGGCTGAGGGTTTTTCTAGAATAGTGGCCAATTCGTTAATGTAAATATTGAAGAGTGCAGGGCTCAGATTGCAACCCTGGCGAAGGCCCCGCCCCTCGTTAAAGAATTCTGTTATTTTCTTACCAATTTTAATGCTGCACGTATTGCCAGTATACATTGATTTAATTATGTCATATGTTTTACCCCCTACACCACTTTCAATAACTTTGTAGAACAGTCCTGTATGCCAAATAGAATCAAATGCTTTTTGGAAGTCGATAAAGCAAGCGTATATTTTGGTATTATTTTGGTGGACATGTTTATCTATCAGGGTGTGTAGGGTGTAAATATGATCAGTTGTGCGATGTTTTGGTATGAATACAATTTGGCTTTTACTCAAGACATTGTGCTTATGAAGGAAGTTCAGAACTCTTACATTGATAATACTACAGAAAACCTTCCCCAGGTTACTGTTCACACAAATGCCTCTGTAATTGTCAGGGTCAAATTTGTCTCCGTTCTTAAAGATTGGGCTTATGAGTCCTTGATTCCAGATGTCAGGGAAATAACCTACACTCAGGATCAAATTAAACAGTTTTAATATAGCCAATTGAAATTTTGCACTAGTGAGTTTGAGCATCTCATTTAGTATGCCATCAGGTCCGCATGCCTTTTTGAATCTGAGAGCCTGAAGTTTCTTATAGAGCTCCTGGTCAGTAATTGGGGAGTCCAGTGGATTTTGATTGTCCTTTATAACTTTTTTCTAATCCATTCAACTTCTCATGATTTTGGCGTTGTTCTGCGTTTGTGTCAATTTGAACGGTGTTGTAGAGTGTTTTAAAATGGGTTGTCCATATGTCACCATTTTGTATCGCTAATTCCTCTTGTTTAGATTTTTTTCGTTTTTTCCAATTTTGCCAGAAGTTGTGTGTGTTTATGGACTCCTCAATTAGTGTCAGCTGCTTGCTGTTGTACTGTGCTTTTTTGGTTCTGAGTGTACGTTTATAGAGTTTTAAAGTCTCACAGTAATGAAGGCGTAATTCACCATTATTTGGGTCTCTGTGCTTTTGGTTGGATAGTGTTCTAGGCTTTTTCCTTATAATTTTACAATCTGCATCAAACCAGTTGTCATCTATGATCTTAAAAAAATAATAATAATAATAATAATTAAATTGTGCTTCTTTTGCCGTTTGCCTGAATATATAGTTGATGTTTTGTACTGCTAGATTGATGCCTTCTTTACTGTGAGTGAATGTGGTATCCAGAAAGTTATCTAAGAGTGTTTGGATATTTTGGTTCCAGGTTGCTTTCTGGTATTCTTCTGTGTTGTTTTGGGCCCATCTGTATGAATTTCTGATGTTGTACAGCTTACTGGGCTGTGAATGTGTGGTTGTTTCCATGTCTGTTCTTTTGAGGAACAAGGTAATTTGGCTGTGATCAGACAGAGGTGTTAGTGGCTTGACAGTGAATGAGCTGAGAGAGAAAGGGTCAATGTCTGTAATCATATAGTCTACTGTACTGTGGCCAAGAGGTGAGCAGTAGGTGAATCTCCCCAAAGAGTCCCCCGTAACCTACCATTGACAAAGTACAGACCCAGGCTTCGACAGAGCTGCAAAAGATCCCTTCCGTTTTTGTTGACGGTGCTGTCACCGTCCCCCTATGGGGAGATTAAGACAGTTAGAAACAGTATGGCCTGTAACAAAGCTGTCCCCTCGTGTGCTCGTTAGATCAGGTAGTGTTCCTGTGCGCGCATTTGTGTCCCCACAGATGAGCACATTTCCCTGGGCCTGGAAATGGCACGTCTCTTCCTCAAGGGTGGGGAAGATCTCCTCAGAGTAATATGGGGATTCTGAGGGGGGGATATATATTGCGCAAAGGAACACATCTTTTTCTGTCAGTACAAGTTCTTTTTTCAGTTTTAACCAAATGTGATATTTGTCAATTTTGAGGGGATCAATTAGATGTTGTAGTTCGGATTTGTACCAAATGATCAGTCCTCCAGAGTCTCTGCCTCTATTGACAGAGCTGTGTTTTTGTGACGGCACAATTACCTCTCTGTAGCCTGTGGGGCAGTGAGTGACAATGTCAGCCTTACACCATGTCTCCTGCAGAATGATGACGTCAACATCTTTAAGATTTTTGTTGAACTCCAGTGCTTCAGTCCAAAGGTTGATGAGTTTAGGCCCTGAATGTTCCACATGCTAACTGATAGTGATTTCATGTTCCAAAAGAAAGAATAGCAGTCAGAAATACAGTAACTACTAACTAATAAGTTAAGAGTGAGATAAACAGGATAACAGCTAACATTTTTTCTGTTGTATATATAAATATTCATATTCATTGAACAAGTAAATTATAGT